>NC_067400.1:340813863-341113863 GCF_016432865.1 Antechinus flavipes
GTACCAGCTCCCGTTCCTTTAGCTATTTTTCCTGGGAGAAGATGATTTCTAGCTCCATATTCTATATGACAGTCAGTGCAAAGGCAGTTATTAAACATCAGCCCTCAATTTTACATGTGTAATACTGATAAGGGTTTACCTTTCATGTGTTATATGAATTATCAGGGGAATGGTCCCACATGTAAGGAAATAGTAACTATCTCAACTTGTGACATAAAATACTAATTATGGGTATAAATTCTGAATAAGAACACCCAAGAGTATACTTTATAGATATCTTTGCCTACTGGGAAGCTGCTGCTGAAAGGAGAGGTGAACATAGGAAGGGAATGAAGATATACATCAAGAAAAGATTTAGAAAGTATTTATTTTTCTTTTAGCCCTGAGCAGATTGAATTTTGTCTTGAACTCCCTTTTATAGTGGAGGTCAGGTATTCTTAACCTGGGACCCTGAACTCCCTTAAAAATAGTATTTTGATAATTTTATTTTAATAGTTCTGGCTTCCTTTGTAATCTAATGCATTTCATTTTATTCATTTAAAATGTTATTCTGACAGTGGATTGACTGACTTCCCCAAACTGCCAGACTACTGCAAATAATAATATTATTATTTATAATAATTTATATTGATATTAGCATATAATACTATAATGCTTGCAGTATTCTTTACAAATATTATCTCATTTTTTCCTCACAATAATCCTTGGAGATCAGTGCTATTATTATTTCTATTTTACAAATGAAGAAACTGAGGCAAATAGAGGTACAGTGATTTATCTAGAGTTACTCAGCAAATGTCTGAGGATGGATTTGAACTCAGTTCTTTTGTGACACACAAAAAGGTTGAGAATTCTTGGTCTAGGTCTAAATGTAACTCCCTTAAGTTTAGAAATCTCTCTGTGCTATTTGCTTTGGATAAAAGGGAGTAGATAATGACAGGAAAGGAAGTGAAAAAGTGGATGGGCATAATACACTAGAAATAATAGTGGTTATATCTTTCCTGCTTTATAAGAAGAAACGTTTTCCCTTACTCAATCTCTTTTCCTGTCTTGTAAGAAGGAAAGCAATACTTTGTTCAGTTACTGGGTCTTGTCCTTCTCGATTCAGAAGGGGGAGGTTTGAAAGAACTGGGATCTCACCAACCATCTTTCAGTCTCTTCATATCCAGATGAGCTTGGCTGCTGCAAAGACATGTGGGTTGGGGCTGAGCAATAGCTGTTAGAGTTTTGTAAAGAGACTCAGAGGATCACAAATGTTTGACTCTGGGACACCCGCATCACATCAATTTGGAAGGCAAACTTAGAACTCTTCACTTCAATTTAACTTTTCTTCTTTCTCTTACTATCCTCCAGGGATAGTCCTAGATATCCCAATTCCATAAAATCAGTGGCTTATGGCTTTGGATTAAAGATTGCACATGTAGTCTTAAAAGGGCTAAAGATGTTAAGAGACTCTGGAAAAAAATATTTAGCTTCAAATATTTTTGTCCCTTTCTCTGTGCCAAAAAGTTGCACCATTAATGACTTATTCTTTCAGATTAATTAATAAAGAAAATATTTATTGAATGGGCTTCTATAATAACAGCTGAACTTACAAATCATTTTAAAGTTTGCAAAGTACTTATAGACATGTTATCTCATTTGATACTACTTTGTGAGATAGATATTATAGGCATTATCTCCATTTAAAGTATTAGGAATCAGAGGCTCAGATCCATTTCCATCTCACCAAGGGACAATTAAAATAGACAGCTGCCTACATGATGCAATTTCAACTGTGGCATGAAGGCTTTTCTAGTGAAAATATGTTTTTCATAATAGCTTTTGATCTCTGGTACTCTTCTCTAAGGGATAAGATTATTCTTCCTCTAAATATGCCCCTGGCCACACAGCTATCAAATGTCAGAACACAGGATTTGAACACGGTTTCTTCTGAAAATAGTTCAGCATGTTCTCTAATAAACTCCCACATGATTCTATATTAGGTGCTATAAACATTATTATTAAACTTTGTTGTGACCCTAGGGTTCTTTAATATATTCCTGGGATTGGTAACACCTAAGTCTAGGGATTCTTAACCTTTTTTTGCGGGGGGGGGGATTGGGTAGGACAGAGGTCCATTTGGCTCTCTGGTAAAGTCCATAGATCCCTTATTAGAATAATGTTTTTTTAATAATTGAAGCAAATATTAAATTTTAGTTAGAGGGTAGTCAAAATAAGGTTGTAATTATCTTCTCATTGAAGTGAACCCCCCTTGAAATTTATCCACAGACTCTTTTGGGTTAGGAATTCCTGCCTTAGCACATGTTATCTTATTGAAGTATCAAGCAATAACTTGGGAACAGTAATGAAATAACCGCAGGCAAGAACGGGACAGAGCTTAAAACTAAATCCAAGACCCAATGCTGCCTGAAACTTTCTTTGCTTTCCTTTTAATGGATCTGTTCCCTAGATTTGTCAGAAGTGGTGACTCTTCTTCCTCTTTATTAATACTACCAGTTTCTGCCAACCCAATGGAGTGGATTGCTTTTCTCCAGCTTTCCTCATTTTTTGTTGAACACAAACCCTTTTTCTTTTCATTTATAGGAAGCAAAGATTGCCTCAATTTCTCCTCCTACCAACATACCACTGACAACTATTGGGAAAAGTAAAATAGAAAAATTTAATAAAGAACTAAGTCATCACAGAGTATGGAAATTAAATCCCCATGTACAATATCTCTAATTTAGCTCCATTTAGTTGGAATAACTTCCGAACATCTTGGTCAGCTATCTGGACCCTAGTGCTGTTTGCCATATAGTCAAGAGTTATCTCTCTGGAGAGGAGTTTCCAAATTGCCATTCTGTCCATAATTTAAATCCCACTCTTGGGTTTTCAAAGTGTTCCTTTGATATCTTCCATCCTGTTCTGGCTGCTTAATCCTCCTTCTTTGAGTATTTCTGGCTCTCTGACTAGACTATAAATTGTGGGATCCACTTAAATATTTCAGGCCTGTCTTTTATAAATATCAAGGTTAAGGAGGGACTAAGAGGTGGAGGTAGAGCAAGAAAAGCAATAGTAAGGACTACTGAAGAAATCCATTAACAAGCTTTTTAAAGCACTTACTATGTGGTAGGCGCTGTGCTAGACACAGGGGATACAAAGACAAAGAATGAAATAATCGTCAATGATTTCACAATTCTGGAAAGGTCTTTCTTTTTTTCCATATTAACTGGCCACAGGAATAAAACAATTCCTCTGGATGGTTTCTCTCTCTTTTTAGTTTCTCTTCTGTCCTAAACCCCAAAGCCTGGTTAAATCCCCAAACTCTGTGACTCCAGTTCATAAGTTCATGTTCATAAAATGTTTTTCCTTCCAATCTTCTTTTCTCTCTTTTGTCATTATGGACACAGTGAACAGATGCCTATGAGGTGTGATGACAGGAGGTACCATGAGAGCCTCCCTGCCAAAAATATACTTTCTTCAAAAGCTGTTTGGTGCTTAAAACTGCCTTAATAAACAAAACCATTCCCCACCTCCATCCCCCAACAGTTGAGTATGTTGATACTTCTTGAACTCCCCACTCCCCCAATCCCCCACACTTCTGAAATGTGTTCTTGGGAAAAATGACTGGTAACTGATCTGTTCTAAAAGCAGATTTTGATGGGGAAGGCAGAGAGGTGAGTTAAGTAAAAGAAAAGAATGTCCTGGGTCTCTCAATGGGTGAGAAGGAAAGGATGTACAAACTGGGCAAAAGAGAACAAATAGTGTATTTGGGGAACAACAAAGGCAAGCTTTGGCCAGCACCACATTTGTTCCTACATCTGTCCCTTACTCTCTATCCCAATTTCAAGGATTGTCCAGGGAGAAGGAAGCTTATGAAGATGACCTTGTAGTTAGCTGCAATACTCCTTGGGCTAAGAATTTTCTCTTGCAGTTCAGAGAGAGAAAGGGAAAGAAAAAGGACTGATGGTAATTTTAAGGAAGGGAAAAGAGATTTAGATGTGTGCATTCACAGGCATACAGAAGAGAGAGAGAGACAGATAGAGAGAGACAGAGAGACAAAGAGACAGACAGAGAGGGAGAGGAGGAAAAAGAGAAGGATAAGGAGGAGGAGGAGGAGAAGAAGAACAAAAGAGAAGAAAAGAAGAAAAGAAGGAAAAAAGAAGAAGAAAGGAAAGAAGAAGAAGAAGAAAGGAAAGAAGAAGAAGAAGAAGAAGAAGAAGAAGAAAAGAAGAAGAAGAAGAAGAAGAAGAAGAAGAAGAAGAAGAAGAAGAAGAAGAAGAAGAAGAAGAAGAAGAAGAAAGAAGAGGAAAAAGAAAAGGCAGAGGGGGAAGAGGAAGAGGAGAAAGGGAGAGAGAGCAAGAGAAAACAATGGAAATGAAAAAGCTAAAAAGAGAAATAGCATTTTTTTCTTCCTTTTTTCCTTTAGAAGGGAAATCAGCTGGCTAATAGGCAGGGAACAAGGGTGGAGGGAAACATTTTCAATGTTTACTCATTCTGAAAAATCGGGGTCCAAAGGTTAGTTCCTTAAATGCTTCAGTAGTTCTTTCCAGCCAAAGGCAAAGGGAGACATTCCACCTGAGTGGAGCCAGAGGAAAAACATTTGAACAGCTCACTGGCATCCTGGTAAGAAAGCATAGAAAGCAGGAAGAGGGAAGAGGTCAAGAAAGATGTTTCTGATTTTTCTTCCACTGGACAGAACCCTGGAGTTGAAACAAATATAGACATCTTCATAATTGTCTATATAATCCAATGAGAATCCTTCTTTCATTTGCTTTCCTTCATCCCCTTTCCTTTAAGGTCCACATCTCTGCCTGTCCTTTCCTTTCCTTTCCTTTCCTTCGTTCCTTCGTTCCTTCCTTCGTTCCTTCGTTCCTTCGCTCCTTCCTTCCTTCTTTCCTTCCTTCCTTCCTTTCTTCCTTCCTTCCTTCCTTCTTTCCTTTCTATCATTCTTTCTTTCTCTCATCCTTTCTTTCTTTCTCTCTCTTTCCTCCTTCCCTTCTCTTCCCTTCTTTTTTCTTTCTTTTTTGGTCACAGATTTCCAATCCTAAACAATAAGACAATTGTCATTGGGTATAACAGAGATTTTGTCTGAGGTGAGTAGCAGGAGTACTACAGCATCTTGCCCCAATTCCTAAATCCTATCCTCTTGAGAATTATAAAGTATATTAGATGTTATCTAGGCACAAAGCAAAAGAAGACTTCACTAAGAGCTACATTTCTGGTATCAGCTGTATTTCTGGCAGATCATTTTCCTTTGGTGACTGGAACAGAAGCTTAGATGTAGAGATAGAGGGTGCCTCAAGCATTCATCTTCTCTAACATTTTCGATTTACAGATGAGAAAATCTAGATTCAGTTCAGATTCTTCCCCTTTAAAATAGGACTAGGGCATCCCTGGAGTCTCTCTGGGGTCCCTTCTGCTTCTTATAGATCATGATTTCTGTGAATTTATGACATGCCTCTGCTGTAAATAGTAGTGGAACTAGTATCAGAGGACACGGGTCCAAACTCTAATATTTGTGCCAGATATAGTTTTGATTGTGCTATTTAAACTCACCAAGGCTCAATGAGCCATTTCAGCTGCAGTATCTTTCTGCCATCTTTTCTATCTTTTCTAAGAAGTGATGTATTTACTAGAAGGAAGGGGAAAAGGAATAAACATTTATATAGTGCTTACTATGTGTCCTGTGCTTCTTAACAAGTATTAACAGGTATTTTGAGGTACACAGCAACTCTGAGAGTTAGGGGTATTATTCCTATTATACAGCTGTTGAAACTGAGGCAAGCAGAGATTAAGTTAATGCAGGATCACACTTAGTAAATATTTGAAGCTGGATTTAAACTCAGGACTTCTGGATTTGTAGGCCCAGAAGTCTATCCCCTGCCCCATCTAGCTGCCTCAAGTACCTCTTGCTGAGTAGACAACATTGGTTAAGGATCTCCTGACTTTTCAAACTCATGAAGTAGCGAGCTGCCTTGTTTACAATTAATCTCTAATGTCTGTGTCTCCAAGCTTTAAATCCTATGGAGACAACAGGATTTAGAATTGGAAGAGACCTTATCCTGTTCCCCCCATTCTTTTTATAGATAAGGAAGATCATCTAGATAACAAAGTTTGAATTTAAAACGATGTCTTTTGGTTATAAAAATAACATTTTTTCCAATAGACTGTCTCATATCTGTAATGAGCTCTCATAAAGTTTTTGTGAAGCTACAATTCTGGATTTAAAATGAAGAAGACAGATAAAGGGGTGAGGGTTGTAGCATTGTAAAATCCAGAAAACTATACTGAGGAAATATGGAAAAGACACTTATGTGAGGATAACAAGGGGTTTTTCATTAGAATATACTATAGACCTCTTAGAAAGAAAAAGGAAATAGATGAAGAGTTTGGGAAAGATATCAAAAGTCTGGAACATTTTGCATATACTGCTAGAGCAACTAACCAAGTTTAGACCGGCTGACCAGACAAGATATGGCTATGGCTTTCTTAGTTCAGATGAAACATGCTCCTAGTGGTATCTATCTTCTCTCACAAGTAGAATTATTGCCAGGCGTGGTGGCTCATGACTGTAAGCACAGCTATGAGTAAAGCTGAGGACAGTATAATTTTTGAGCTGCAGTGGGGCTAAAGCCAATTGAGTATCTGCACAGTGTGGCTCTAATATTGTGAATTTCTGGGATTTGGGGGCTACTAGGATGCCTAAGAAGAGACAAATCAGATGAAAACTTTCATGTCAGTCAGTAAATGGCTGCTCCACTTTCCACCTGGGCAAGATGGAAAGATCGTTTTAAAAAAAGATGAAAAAGTAGTAGACTTGTAGGAGCACCTCCTGCTAGGTAGACAGTGCTGCCTCAGGGTATTCTGATTTCTAAAATTCATGAGGTAGCTGACAAGTAAATAAATATGCATTTTTCAGGATTATTGTTTGGCAATCTGTGCTCAGGAAAAAGAAATGCAAAGGTTTCAGGCAGAGACTTGCAGGCAGTTCTGACTTGAGTTCCAGTTTCAAGATCACTTAGACAGTCACATATTCTTGAAGCTATATATGAATATGGACACATAACTTCTGTGGAGAGGAAATCTCTCCACTGAAAGGAAAGGAAGATAAATCTTTCTCCAAAATGTTATTTATAACTTTTTAAAACTTTTCTCATTATTAGTTAGAAGGAATATAAATAGACAGAAAGCAGAAGTGTGAGTCGAATGTGACGGTATGATTATCTATAAAAAAAAATTAAGGAATTAAAAAAAAGAACGTACTGACAGAAGGGGATAGGGAAAGGCAGAGTGGGATAAATTATCTGACATATAAGAAGGCTGAAAGAGATTTTACAATCGAGGGGGAAATGAGGGAAGTGGGGTTGGAAAAAGAGACTTTGGAACTCAAAATTTGAAAAAATAGAATGTTAAATTTTTATATGTAATTAGGGAAAAATAAAATATCAGATAAGATTAAAAAGGAAAAAAAAACCTTCAAAATTAAGAATATGTTCTAATATAATTTTTTTGTTATGTAATTACTGAGCAAATGGAATTTTGTTCTTTATTTATGCCTGCTTTTACTAAATAAAATAGATTTCTTCTTTAAAAAAAATCTCTTCCTACCTCTGCTGAAATTTAAAAAGAAAGCTGGAAGAGCACCATGCAAAACATTTAATATGGGGAAGAAAGAGAAGGCTCCTTCCCTTTTAATAGCCTACTGAGCAGATGGATCTTCCTGGCTTAGTTAACAATTATCTCCCATGTCCTCTCCTCACCCTCTAAGTCTCAGGGATTGTTACATTATCTTGAAGTGCAAGTCTTTTAATGCTGGTCCAGGGAACATATCAGCCCCCATATATCCAGCGCCACATGGGAAATGCCCCAGAGCAACAGCTCAGGTGAGTTTTTCTGGTTATCCTTGCTCCATAAATTATATACATAGAACCTTGGGACAGGGCAGTATAATATATGATTAACATAAGATCACAGCATGAATGAATAAAAATAATGCTAAGAAAGTTAAAACTCAAAATGAGTTGAAACAATGAGAATACTCAAGAACAAAATTCTCCTTTAAAAAATTAATTTATGGAATGAAACAAGCATTTTTGTAACATAGTAAAATAAAAAAGGTGATTCCACATGAAACTGTGAATATGCATAAGTTGCTATTCCTTTCAAATATACAACAAAATTATCATGTCCATTTCTTTTCTTTTCTTCTCTCTTATCCTTCTCATCCTGCAGATGGCTACCATTAGATAATAATAGGTATAAAGCTATTTTATACATAGTTCTATTTGTTAGTTCTTTCTGGATCTAGATCGTGTCTTTTTCATATATCCTTTATAGTTAATTTGGGTATTTATAATAGTCAAAATAACTTATATGCTCAAAGTCATTCTTAAAATTTTTTTGCCATTATTGCATACAACGTTCTGTTAGATCTGCTCATTTTGTTCTTCATTATTTTGTGGAAGTCTTTCCATGTTTTTTCTAAAATTGCATATATCATTTCTTAAAGCACAGTACTTTTCCCATCACAATAAAATATCACAACTTGTGGTATCAGATATCAGATAAAGGTCTCAGATATAACATATGTAAAGAACTTTGTCAAATGTATAATAACATAAATAAATCCCCAATTGATAAATGGTCCAAAAAGGTGAACAGGCAGAAGAAATCAAAATACATTACAGTCATATGAAAAATGCTCTAAATCATTATTGATTAGAGAAATGCAAATCAAAAGCAAACTTAAGTTATTTTATGTCTACCAGATTGCCTAAAAAGATAGAAAGGAAAAATGACAAATGTTGGAGAGGATGTGGAAAAATTGAAACACTAATTCATTGTTGATGAAATTGTGAACTGATCCAATCATGTTGGAGAGCAATTTGTAATAATGCCCAAAGAGTTATTAAATTTTCCATATCCTTTCACCCAGCAATACCACTACTCATTCTATTTCTGAAGATAACAAGGATAAGGGAAAAGAACCTTGTTTTAACACATTTATAGCAGTTGTCTTTGTGGTGGTAAAATGTTCTTTATAAAAGTTCTAAAAAAGGAGAATCATGGATAAGATCATATTTCAGGATGATTGGAGCCATGATAACTGACAATTGAGAGAAGGCAGAGCTGCTCAATTATTCTTTTGCTTCTCCCTTAAGGGAAATACATGTCAACCAGAAGAACAAAAATGGCCAATAGGAATTTGCTATATAAAATTAGCAAAAAGGTAGTTAGAGGGTACCTTAATAAAATTAATTTAGCTGGCTCAGTTGAATTACATTGGATATGCAATAAGTGGAATGGAATTGGGTATGGAACCAGTCTAATGGGGAAGACAACATAAGGTTCAAAAAGGAAAAAAAATTATAATCTCAGACTAGAAGGAATTAGAAAAAACTTCTGGGAGGTGGAAGTTACATGAGATTTATATATTTGTAAGTTATATGCCTTGTAAAAAGGAGATAGTTATAGAGAAAAGAGATTAGAGGAGGGAGAGAAGTGATATAGGAAGCAAAATCTTCCTGAAGAAAGTGAAGTTTGAGTTGTCTCAAAAGAAAACTAGAGAAACTAGAAACATCCCAGGCATTGAAGATAGCCAATGAAAAGTCATGGAGCTGATATATGAAATATTGTGTATGAGGAACAGCATAGGCTAGTGTAGCTGAATTGCAAGTTGTAAAGGAAGAATAAAATGTAAGGAACCTGGAAAAGTAGAGAGGAACCAGATTATGAATGACTTTAAATGTCAAAGGAGATTTTTATATTTGATCTTGAAAATAATAGGGAACTACTGGGATTTTTTGAGTAAGAGTATGGTGTGCCCAGACCTACATTTTGGGAAATTAACTTTGTCAGCTCAGTGGAAAATAGAATGAAATGGAGAGAGACTTGAGGTAGGGAAATCAATGAATTAATGCATCTACTGACTGCACACCACCTGGCAGGAGTCCTTTCCTGATCTTTATTTGATATCTCATAGGGCCTGATTGTTCACGAATTCCCATTTAGACACCAGTTGATGGTAACATATGATTTATACCTCCAGGTCTGGTGTGTTCTTACAACTTTGTGCAATAAACAAAGCCAGTTTTTTAAATAGCTTTTTATTTACAAGTTTTATGTATGGGTAACTTTATATCATTGACAATTGCCAAACTTTTTGTTCCAATTTTTCCCCTCCTTCCCCCCATCCCCTCTCCCAGATGGCAGGTTGACCAATACATGTTAAGTATGTTAAAGTATAAATTAAATACAATATAAGTATACATGTCCTAACAGTTATTTTGCTGCACAAAAAGAATCGGACTCTGAAATAGTGTACAATTAGCCTGTGAAGGAAATAAAAAATGCAGGCGGACAAAAATAGAGGGATTGGGAATTCTATGTAATGTTTCTTAGTCATCTCCCAGAGTTCTTTCGCTGGATGTAGCTGGTTCAGTTCATTACTGTTTCACTGGAACTGATTTGGTTCATCTCATTGCTGAGGATGGCCACGTCTATCACAATTGATCATCATATAGTATTGTTGTTGAAGTATATAATGATCTCCTGGCCCTGCTCGTTTCACTCAACATCAGTTCATTTAAGTCTCTCCAGGCCTTTCTAAAATCATCCTGGTGGTCATTTCTTACCGAACAATAATATTCCATAATATTCATATACCACAATCATTTTTTTTTAGATAAGAGTGTAAGCTGCTTGAAAGTAGGAGCTCTTTCATTCCGCCCCCATATCATCAATACACATACATCAATACAACACATCTCAGTGTTTTGCACATAGCATAAATATGCTAAATAAATGCTTATTGATTGGTTAATTGACTATTATTCCCACTTTATGAATGGACTTAGAATAATAGACCATAGAATATTAATGTACAAAAGGGATATTCTATTGAAACTTTTCCATTTTACGGATAAAAAAATTGTTCAAAAGATAGGATGTGATCTTTAAACACAAAACTAAAAACACAGATCTGCCAAATAATTCTGTCTTACTGTGTGTCTACCTTTCTAATGTATTTGATTTTACAAGGAATCATTGAAAACCTCCCTCAAAAAGCTTTCAAAATCCATGTCTGTAACTAGCATGAGCAACCAGCAGCCTAGGGAACTGAATAAAAGGGGACACTGAAACTTTCAGTCCTTTAGGAGCTAAAACAACAGAACTTAGTAGCTTTCTTCCTTCCACAGGCTGTACCCCAAGGTGTCTAGAGTCCCACTTCATGTCCCCGGGTCTGCTTGCTTTCTTTCCCAATTAAAAAAAAGATTTGAAATTGAGTTTTCTGATGTTTTCTCTGGCAGAAGTTTGGGCAGCCTTAGGAACAGATAGTGTTTTTTCAGACACCATGGTAAATTGCTGGAGGAAATACTTTTTTGGGGGATATTCAGATCAGACTCATGTAGGTGACTGCTTCCCCCTTTCTTTCCAATTCTATCCCTCAGGAAAAAAGCCTTTACCATCCATGCATTCTCCACACACTTTAAAAAGTAATAAGCTAGATGAGTCTCATGCAAATGGAGTCAGTAGTGCCAGGCCTGGGGATATTTCACTGCCTGCCATGGGCCTCTGATTTGATCTTAGCAAGGGCAGGGATGGATGTCTCCTGCTCCCTGTGAATTATGCTGTGGTCTCTTCTTTTTTTTTTTATAACATTCCTAGGCTGTAATTCTAGCCTTTTCTTATTACCTCTGATTTCCATTCCCAGCTTCTCTCTATTATGTGTTTTTTTCTCCTTCTTCCCCAGACTTCTTCTCAATGACAGCAATATCTCAAGGTCAGTGCTCTCAGGGAGAGACTAGGAAACATTCCTGCATGCTCATAGTCTGAATCAGAAGCAGCTTGTCCCAGTCCTGCTGCTAAGGCTTTGGGACACTGGTGTCTGAGGGGCTCTGAGTTTGGAATGGTGACTAGTCTTATAGGGGAAGCAGCAGTGTGTGTGCTTGTGTGTGTGTGTGGGGGTCTGAGGGGGGAAGGGGGAGCAGGGCCAAAATCCTTTTAAGGGTCACTGTTTTGATTTCCCACTTCTAAAGCCTTCCTCTTCCACATAGTCCTCATCACTTAGGAGAAGTTATTTAGGGAAAATAAGACTGTCCTGCACTCACCTGTGAACATGATTATGGAGAAGCAAATGGACAAAGCCCTGATTTAGGAGAAAAATCCTAGGTAGCTGCTTGAGGCATACAGGGATTAACTTACTTGTCCCACACCACAGAGTGAGTAAGCAAAGGGAAACCAGGTTTGAACCTTGACCAAGTCCAGTGGGACCCTTCTACCACACTACCTGCCTTATGGACAGTACTTTCTATTTCTCAGAATATTCTTGTATTCCAACTAATCCTTTCACAGTCCTATGTAGTAGGTAGGGAAAGGAATTATGTCATAAAATCTTCAATTTTGAGGTAGAAGGGACTCAATTCAACCTACTCTGAATAAAAAAGAGGATTGAGGTCTGGAGCCTTGGATGGCTTTCCCAAGATCACCTATGAGCAAATGTCAGAGCTGGGAGCACTACCCATATCTCCCAACTCCCAATAGATTTGCAGGAAGGGCCCTAGCCAGCCATCCTTCATCCCTTGCAGGGTCTCATGATCAGGACTTTACCACCATTCTTCTCCTCTTCACCCCATCTCTCACCCCCCCCCTTTAGCTCCTTTCTATGTGTTATCTGCCTTTAGATGTAGGAAGCTTCTTAAGGGTAGGGAATGGATTTCTTTTTGCTTATATCTATAATCCCAATGCTTTGCATAAAATAAGTGATTAATAAATGTTTACCCCTGCTCCCCCCCTTTTTTTACCATATCATACAGAACTAATTTAACCCTTTTCCTTTCCCTAGGCTTAAAGGGACTCACCCAAGACCATATAGTTGGCAAAGATCAGACCCTGATGTTTGAATGCAGATCCTCTGATTTCAGACTGGGAGTTTGACCCATTACCATTGCTATTATTGTAGTCATTGGTCTTTCCTTCTTGAATAGAACAATGACACCAGGGAGATAATGCCATGACATGCAAGTGAACTGTATTTAAGTGACTGAGGGCTGGAAGTTACCAGCCTCACTTTCCCTTCCAGTGCCATCTGGGTCCAGTGGCAAGACAGAATGAGAATTAGAGGTGGCCCTCAGAGTATCATGAACTAGGAACAACAAATAGGGTAATTTGTCCAGAACAAAAAAGGAAAGGTGGTTCACACAGAAAAGCAACAGTTTCAAGAGATAGGGAGGAGGTGGAAATGAAGGGAGATTTGAGAGAAATAATCTTCCTATTTGAGAGAGATGATTTTCCTTTTTCCCTTGGAAAAAAATCCAGCAGATGAAGAAGGAAATGTCCCTAGAGGTTAAATGCCTTTTGTGTATCATTGCACAGAGGGCAGAGGCACCCAGGAGTAGATACCTGCGTGTTTCTTGACTTGAAGTCTTCAGTTATAGTACTCTGCTATGCAATAGTAGGTGCTTATTCATCCATGATAATATTTACTAAATCTATCTGACTCATCGCCGTATCCCTCTACTATTGTGATAATTATAATCTTTATATTGCTTGATGTTATAGTTATGTTGATGGGACTATACTATGGAATGACATTGGCTAAGTGGTCCTAGGCCCATGGAGCATGTAGGCAAAGGCAGGCAAGGTGGTAATCTTCCACTGTTGTGACATGTTTTAAGCACTTTCTGCTAGCAGTTTCTGATGGGATAACATTGTGGACCAACTGCAGCAGTCTGAGTCATTTCTCTGAGTCCTGATAAAATCTCCCCCTACCTGAGCTTTATCCCAACCTGGAATTGATAAGTGACCCTAACAACTTCTCCATCGTATCTAGGTCCAATTAAAAATGTTCCCTCCGCATCTGTCACTGGTAAATGATTTCCTCCAAGCCTATGTTAGGGTACATAACTTAGCTACCTGAACTCAAATGCTCAGTGTGTTCTTTTCCTAACATGTTTTCCTCCCTTTTGCACTGATTAAGTTTCTTGCATTCAGGTGGATGTACCTCTGTCTATAATGCCATGTGATGTGTGAACATGTTTTGGTCTGCTTGCTACATTGCATAATAATAGAGTTATTGTTTGTAGCAGCTTCCTGAGTACCAATTTCCTAAATTCCCAAATTCACATAGTGAAGTTTAAATCTGAGCTGTTTTGCCAAAAAAACAACCCCTTTTCCTTTCTTTTCAAAACATCACCATTCTGTATGCATACATATATAGTCATTTTAGTAGGCCAGGATGAACTTGGCCCTCAGGAAAATTGTAATGAGGGCAGTTTTGTCCTTGAGGCCTTTCTATCCACCCTTACAAGTTGACCTCTAGCAACCCAGTCATCCCAAGTAACTCCTGTCTTTACTAAAATGTTTCCTGCTGACAGAAGGATTACCTGAAAATTGATAAAAATCTTACCTGCTGAACAAGGTCTTGTTACTAGATTATTATGGAACCATGGTATGTAGTAGTGGGATCAGAAGACATGAATTCATATTTCTGCTTTACTCCTGATGCCTTTTCCTGGATATCCTTAGCCAAATCCTCTGGGCCTCAGTTTTGCTATCTGAAAAATGATATTATTCAAGTAGATGATCTCTAAGATTCCTTTCTAGATTTATATTCTGGTGTCTCTAAGATTACCTGAGCTTTAAATTCTAGAAAATTAGAAAAAATAAATTAAATTCTAAAAAATTAGAAAACCTACTGACTGACCTACTGTTTCCTGCTAATAGATGTTTGATAACTCTCTTGGATATATTTTTTTAAATGATGGAACTCAGGACTTTTGGGAGGATAAGGAAAAGGAATTTTAAAAGAGAGACTTTTACTAATGAAGGGCTAGGTGTCCTGCTCTCTCATTCATTAAATTCCACCTTGTGGGCTCCCATCTCCTCTGCCTTTGCATAAGGCTGGCCTGGTTTGGAGCCAACATAGATAACAGAGAAAGCCTTTGTTTTTTCTCTTTGCTTCCCCAACTACTACATTAGTATTGATTTACTGCAGCAAATCACATTTTATTGAATGCATTTAAACAGACCTGTGTTTTAAAACCGAGAGGGATGGGGACCAAGGCTGCTAATTGGAGCCAACTGCAGCCTTCCAATGCTGCTGAAGTGGCAGGATCCCCCCTCTCCCCCACCTGCCAGCCTGGTGGTTTAAGAGAGCATGAAGGACTAATTTCATGGCTGATAAAACTTTCTGTCCAAGAGGCTTCACAGACAAATGAGAGCTCAACTCCTTTTTCCCCCCTTAAATTATATTATTTTCTCCTTTCATAAGGGATAGGCTCCTGGCCCTTTGTTACAAACCTCTTCTAGTATGGGACCTTCACGATGTAGCCAAGAAGATGGGGATTGTCCTTATCCCTTAAGAGATGAGAAAATTAAATCCCAGAGAGGTTAAGCAATTTGCCCAAGGTCACACAGCAAATTAGTAATTAGGTTTCTAATCTAGTCTTTTTCTCTTTCCTTCTTTCTTTCCTCTCCCCCTTCCTTCTTTCCTTTCTTCCTTATTTCCGTCTTTCTTCCCTCCCTTCCTCTCTTTCTTTTTCTTCCCTCCCTTCCTCTCTTTCTTTTTTTCTTTCTTTCTTCCCTCTCTTCCTTCCTCTCTTCCTTCCTTCCTTCTTTCTTCCTTCCTTCTTTCTTTCTTTCTTTTTGCTTTTTTCCCTCTTTCCTTCCTTCCTACCTTCCTTTCTTCTGACTAAATATGGAAGGTGAGGAAGGAGAGTGAAAAATCAAAGATGATTCTAATGTTTTAAACATGGGTGATTGGGAAGATGGCGATAACTTCAACAGAAATAGAGGAGTTTTGAGAAAGGATAGCTTCTGGGGAAAATTTAAAGGTATATTTTGGATTTGTTGAGTTTCAGATGCCAGAGGGACATTCAAATTGAAGAGTCTAGCAAGCAGGTGATAGACCTCTACTGAAGTTCACAAGAGAGACTATGGCCAGATATGTAGCTCTGAGAATCATCCAGAAGTAAAGTTCAAACTCTTTCTGCTGTACCATGTTTATTGTGATGATAAATGAATTTATGGAGTGGAATAGTATCACTAGGGAAAGGGCTATCTATAGAGAGGGTCCAGGACAGAGCACTGAGGGACATGAATGCTGAGAGATAGAGGAGATAGATCATGATCCAGCAAAGACTGAGGAACAGCACTCTGAATGATAGAAAAATAATCAGAAGAAGGCAATGTCATGGAAGGGAGGAGAAGGAATAGGGGAGCTGACCATACCAAAATCCAGAAAAGTATCAAGTAAGATGAGGCCTGAGAAAAGATTATTAGGTCTAATAATTGAGAGATCATCAGTACCTTGAAGAGAAAAGCTTCAATACAGTAGTAGGCATAGGTATGTAAACAGTAAAAGTCAAGGATTCCAGTATATCCCACTCCATCTCAATGAACTCCTGTGATGGTGAGGTTAAAAGATAGATTGAAAGGAATGGGAGAAAGAGGGCTATAAAACTGTGCATATCCTTTGATGCAACAGTATCACTACTGATATCTTTGGGATATATCATAAAAGATGGAAAAGGACCCATATATGTAAAAATATTTATAGCAGCTCTTTTTGTAGTGGCAAGAAATTGGATAATTAGTGGATGTCCATCTATTGGAATATGGGTGAATAAATTATGGCATATGAATGTTAATAGAATATTATTTTTAATAATAAATGAGGAGCAGGATGATTTCAGAAAAGTCAGGAAAGACTTACTGAACTGATACTGAGTGGAGTAGAACCAGGAAAGCATATGGCAAAATTATGTGATGTTTAACTATGATAGACACCTCTTCTCAGCAACCAAGATAATTCAAATAGACTTGGGATGGAAAATGCCATCCACATCCAGAGAGAGAACTATGGAGACTGAATGAGGATTGAAGCATACTATTTTCACTTTTTTTTCCTTTTCTTTCTTGTGGTTTTTCCTTTTTGTTCTGACTTTCCTTTCACAACATAACAAATATAGGATTATGTATATATAAGGATTATGCATGTATAACCTATAGTGGACTGCTTCCTGACTTAGGGAGGTATGAGGTAAGGGAGCAAAGGAGAAAAAATATGGAGCTCAAAATCTTACAAATATGAATGATGAAAAATATCTTTACATGTAACCGGAAAATTAAAATAGTATTGAGAACAAAAGAAAGGAGTGAGAGATGGGGAAATTGTGGTTGGGAAGAATGATAATTTTTTTCTAGGAGCTTCTTAATGAAAAGTAGGAGAGATATAGAACAACACGTGGAGAGGTTGACTGGGTTAAGTATGAGTTTTTTTAAGTATAGAGTAAACATGAACATATTTGTAGGAAACAGCATGAGCAAGTAGAGATGGAAAATGACAGAGAGAGGGAGAGTTTTTAGTGTGGAAAGAAAATGAAATTAAGAGCACAAGTGGAAGAGATGGTCTGAGGAAAGAGAAGATAGATTGGTGCTCCTTCAGATATAACAATAAAAGAACAAGAGTGGAGAATGATATACAGGGGAGTTGAGATCTGGCAAAAGGAAAAAAAAGGGAGCCTTTTATAAAAAAAATTTGGATGCTTTTTAAAAGCATTGCTGTCACTTATTACTTAACAGAAAGCATTCTCCTCCCTATCAATCAGACTCACTCTTGTTACAAAAAGAAGGGGGAGCTCATAAAGAAAGGCACTTATCTTTTCAATAAAACAGGAGGCAAGACCATCTGCTGAGAGCTACGAGAAAGACTTGGTTTAGAGGACTGAAGGAGGGAAAGTTGGAATACATGCTTCTATGACTACACTAGAAACACTGAAATGTGCATTGTACATATGCATGTGTGTGTGTGCGCGCGCGTGTGTACATGTTGAAAGAGGATTAAACTTTTAAAATATATTTATTTCATTAAATATTTCCTAATTACATTAAAAGATTTTTAACATTCATTAAAAAAAATTGAATTCCAAATTCCCTCACTCCTTCTTGCCCTATGGCAAGTAATATGATCTCAATTATACATGTGAAAGTTAGGCAAAACATATTTCCATATTAGTTACATTGCAAAAGAAAGCACACTAAAAAACTTCCAAGAAAAACAAAGCAGAAGAAATATGCTTCAATCTGCACTCAGAATTCATCTGTGTGTTTTGGGTTTTTTCTGAAGATGTATAGCATTTTCATCATGGATCCTTTGGAATTGTCATGGATCGTTGTCTTGATCAAAATATCTAAGTTTTTTATAGTTGACAATGCTTACAATATTGCTGTTTCTGTATACAATATTCTTTGGTTCTACTCACATCACTTTGCATCAGTTCATATAAGACTTCTCAGATTTTTCTGAAACCATCAGGTTAGTTATTTCTTATAGCACAATAGTATTCCATTACAATCATCATATGCTACAAGTTGTTCAACCATTCCCTAATTTATAGGCATCCCTTCAATTTCCAATTTTTGCCAACACAAAAACAGTTGCTATAAATATTTTTGTACAAATAAGTCCTCTCTCCCCACTTTGATCTTTTTGAGATACACACTTAGTATTACTGGATCAAAGGGTATGCAAAGTTTTACCTTTCTTTGAGCACAGTTGTTTTCTAGAGAACACAAATTGTTTTCTAGAATAATTGGACAACTATAACAACTGGGTATTAATATCCCTATTTTTCCACATTTCCTTTAGCATGCTATTTTCCTTTTCTATCTTTTTAGCTAATCTGATAGATGTGAGGAAGTATGTCACTTATTTTAATTTGCATTTCTTTAGTCAATGGTGAGCTAGAGCACTTTTCACATAATTTATTGATAGCTTTCATTTCTTCTTCTGAAAACCATCTATTCATATCATTTGATCATTTATCAATTAGAAAATAACTTTTATTTTTATAAATTTTACTCAGTTCCCTAGATATTTGGGAAATGAGGCCTTAATCAGAGAAACTTGCTGTACATCCTCCTCTCTTTTCTTCTTTCCTTTTTATCTTGGCTACATTAGTTTTGTTTGTGCAAATCCTTTTTAATTTGACATAATCAAAATTATCCATATTACTCTATGATCCTCTCTTGTTGTTCATCCTTCATTCTCAAAAAGAACCAATGACATTTTGAGGGTGTTGTTTTCATTAGAATGTGAATTGTATTTAAGCGAGGTAGAGCTGGGCAAAGTTATTATATTTCCTCTTCTCCACTCTTCAGAGTCCAAATGGCAAGACAGAAGGCAAGATCATTTTCTTGTTTGGTTATAAACTCCTCCCTATCCATATATTGGACAGATACATTTTCCATGCTCCCCTAATTTATTTATATTAATACCCTTTTTTGTCTAAATTATTTATCCATTTTGACCTTGTTTTGGCACAGGATGTGAGATGTTGGCTTATGCCTAATATTTGCCAAACTTTCCTCTAGTTTTCTCTGCAATTTTTGTCAAATGATAGGGACTTGAATCCTATGAAAGAACTAATTTTTCTCAGAAAGTATAATGAATAGATTATCATTCAAAGTAGATTTAGATCTACTTTAGTTGAGTTAAACACTAATTAGCTCCCATAGTCATCAAATAACATTGTGAATTATGAATTATAGAATCTAGAAATTCACAAGAATTTTAGAGGTCATCTTAATGATGTACATTTTCTTTATAATATCCCTGAAGAAGACAACTTTCACTTCAGTCTAGACAAGCCTAAATTCACAGCTGGGAAGGGTTAATTTTCCTAGTTGAGATGATGGACTTTGGACTACATATGGTGCTAACCTTGAGTGGTAAGATATCATCACTAAGCTTTCAGTTCAATCATCTTCATGTGTTATATTTTCAATCATATTTTTCTTCATTTTCTGTTCTGAATCTTTAGAATTATGATGCCCCAGATTCTCTTAAAAGTCATCAGTTGTATATCAACATGTTTAGTGGGTTTGTTCCTAAGACTGGAGGAGAAACACCTTTCCTTCCCTTCCAGCAAAGATGAAAAGAACCAGCACATTGTGTTCATCCATTGGAGATTAGTGTCTATCTCAAGTTGCTTCAGGGTTATGAAGTGAGCCAGTGTTTTGGGAGTGAGCCAAACTCTGATTTTGTTTGGTTTGTGTCTCATAGTTGTCACTAGAATTATAAGGCCTGTGGTACTCAAAGTCATAGATTTAGAATTGAAAGGGACAGTAGAATTCATCTACTCTAAATCTTCACTTTATAGTGGAAGAAATTGAAGTAGAGTGAAGTTAAATCACTTGTTTAAGATTACCCATGTAACAAATAGCAGGACTAAGATTTGAACTCAGAAGGTCCAGAGTCCTTTGTATTAATATTGGAGTTCTACTCTTTCTTCTAGGGTTGTTAGAGTGCTATGGGTCATGCTCCAGATTAGGAGTTTAGAAAAGGGTTCTCTTGAATGCAAAGTCTTGTTTGGGGTTCTACTGGTCAATGTGTGCCATTGGTGATCTGCACCTTTATACTAGAAGACCATTAGCAGAGACATACACCTTTGCTTAGAATTTTTTTGTGCTGAAAATGGGTGAGATTTGAGGAGAAAAACAACCAAAAAACCCAAAGTAATATTAGCAAAGAGATTTAGTTTTTCCCAGGGGCTAAAATTGACTGAATAAGAATTTTAAATAGATTTTCAATAATAAAGTGTGTTCTAAAAAAGAATTTTTGGGGTAAATTTTCATTGTTTTAGGATTTATTTATTTATTTTTGCTTAGATCTTGGGCCCAAGGAAGCTGGATTGACTTTGTAGAGTTCACATGAGATGGCTTTTAGTCATGGAAACTCCTGGGGAGAGGCTAAATGTATGAAAAAAACAAATTTTACATAGGGGGTGTAATAAGTATCTTATATGAAATGGTAACAAGAAGGAGAAGTAGGTCTTCAGATTTGATGAACTTTTTATTCTTAAGTGGGCTGTTGTTACTGAGCTACAAGTAGTTGGTTTGTGGAAATCTAGAGAATAGCAGCAAATATCTCTTCAAAATATTTGTTTATTGTTGAATATTTGTTTCTGTTTTAAAAATGGTTTGTCAACGTTATAACAATATTCTTGTAAGATTATACAATGATCAATTCTGATGGATGTGGCTCTTTTCAACAATGAGATGATTTAGGCTAATTCCAAGGATCTTGTGATGAAAAGAGTCATCTATACCCAGAGGGCTGTGGGAACCGAGTGTGGATTACAACAAAGTATTTTTACTTTTTTAATTGTCTGCTTGCATTTTGTTTTCTTTCTCATTTTTTCCTTTTTGATATGATTTTTCTTGTGTAGCATAATAATTGTGGAAATATGTATAGCAGAATTGCACATGTTTAACATATATTGTATTACTTATCTAGGGAAGGAAGTGAGAAGAGAGGAAAAAAATTGGAAAACAAGATTTTGTAAGGATGAATGTTGAAAAATATCTGTGCATATGTTGTGAAAATAAAAAGCTTTAATAATAAAAATAATAGAGAAAAATAATATTCTTGTTGTAATAATAATATCATTAGCTTCATCGCTTTAATCTCTTTAGATCATGGACTTGTATTTGGTGTCAGCTTGTAGCTGGCCTAAGACCTTTTTACCCAGAAGTTTATAATAATCCAACCTTTATTTCCTTTCATTTTTTCCCTCATAGTTTGCTTCTTTCTTTTCAAAGTTCAGTGTAATTCATAACTTCTATTTAATGGAGGATCCAGTTAGTTAAGGTATGACTACTGGGCTGAGAAGTGTGTGCTATTGTTTCATTCATATTCATTTTTTTCAACCTATAATATCTGGGGACCCTTGGAACCTGAAAAGCATTCTATTCATGATTAAGGGACACAAATATTAGGCTCTTTCTCAACTTTCTATTTACACTATAGTAATAATTGTCACATACCAATGTGGCAGAAACACAGCGAGGACCATATCACGCTGAAGCAAATAGATGATTATTTCTCTACTGTGCAGGTTAGAGGATAATTACTCTTGGATCCACTCAATGTAATTACTCCATAGGAACATGCAAATTGCCAAACTTACAGGCTAGTGTAATTAATTAATGGCATTGGTATCCTGAAACACAAGCCCTTAGAGCCAAAACATTTTATGCTAGGGGACCTAAGCTGACCCCTAAGGATAATATAGGCAAAAAGATAGGGGCCTGTGTCCAAGGATATATGATACTGCCTTCAAGTTTCTGCATAATGAAATAAAAAGGTGCCTCATTCAAACTGAAGCCAGGAACAAGAAGGTAGTTGGTATTGGGTACCAGGAGAGGCAGGCAGAGTGCCCAGTGACTTATAGGAGAGTATTTGACCTTTCATACTGCTTTATTCTTTAATTTTTTCTGTCCTTGAAATGGAGCTAATACTGACTATCTATGTCATAAGATCAATGTAAAGATCAAAAAGATGAGAAGTTTTCAGTTTAGAAAGATAAAGATTCAATAAAAGGACATGATGAACACCTGTAAAATCAGGAATCACGGAGAAGTTGTTCACCACATTCCAACATGCTAGTACCAGGACACATCCTTTGAAATTTAAACAAGATAAGGTTTTTGGCAAATAAAAGTGCCTGTCTCTTTAGTTAAGTAGGTATTAAATTGCAAATATTAAGAATGATAATCTATATTTACATAAAGTTTTACAGTTTTTATATATGTTGTATTTCACTAGAACTCATTCCCCATGAGAAGTGAGAGAGATACAGGAAATATAAATAAATTCAAATATGATTGGGCAAATTGGTCACAGAATCACAGATTTAAAGTTGAAAGGGACATCGGAAGCCATTGAATCCAATCCTCTTGTTACTTAGATGAAGAAACTATGGAGATTCACGCAGTTAGAATTTGAAATAGCGTTTAATCCTAATGATAGAACTGGGCCAGAGTGACCCAACTCTAGGTCCACTGCTCTATCCTTGGTATTTTTCTGTTCTTATGATGAATGACAGAACTTAAAGCAACGGTGATAGTATTGGAGGTGGTTATCCTTGTTCCTGAAAGGACTGAAATAACATCACTATGTTAGAGTCGAGTTACAGTGTGTCTAACAATAAAAGTTCAGAATGCTCTGCCACAGGTCAAGCACAAATAGTCCCCATGAGCATTTGGGATGGATTCTCTGAATTTGTACATCGCATGTTTCATCTGAGCTACTTCAGTTCTGTTTTGCTCATGGAATACAGGACCTTCTTTGATGAGGGCAGATCATGCTGGCCAGTCTTCTGCCAGTGTCTCTCACATTGCAAATCGATTCCAAACTTCTCAAGGGAGACTTTGGGTGTCCTTGTATCACTTTTTCTGATCACCACATGAGCACTTGATTTGTGTGAGTTCTTCATAAAAAGTCTTTGGCAAGTATACATTTGGCACTTAAATAATGTAGACAGCCCAATAGAATTGTGTTCTCTGCAGTAGTTTGAATGCTTGGAAGTTTAGTTTGAGAAATGATTTCAGTGACTGGTATCTTGTTCTGTCAGAATCTTCCTAAGACAATTCAAATGGAAGCAATTCAGTTTCCAGGCATTGTGCTGATAGTCTGCCTGAATTTACAGGCATATAAGAGTGAGGGCTGTAAATCTTTGATAGTCTGATACTTCTCTCCCACACTTTTCTTTTTTTTTTTCCCCTGAGGCAATTGGGATTAAGTGACTTGCCCAGGATCATACAGTTAGGAAGTGTTATATCTGAGGTCACATTTGAACTCAGGTCCTCCTGACTTCAGGGCTGGTGCTCTATGCACTGAACCACCCAGCTGTTCCCCCATAGTTTCCTTTGGAGTCTCTGAAATACTGATTTACCTCTGACAACATGCATATTTTAACCTCATCATCAGTGTATAGATCCATAAAAAGTATACTGCCAAGGTAAGTGAACTTATCCATAGTATTTAAAACTTCTCCATTTGCTGTAACCAATGGTTCCACGTGTGGATGATATGGTGCTGGCTGATGGAGGTAGGCCAAAATTTGCACAAACAACTGATGCATATTTTATTACATTTCAGATTTAAAGTCTGCATTAAGTGCAAGACCCCCACCTTGTAAATCTCAGCTTCATGGTGCTCCTTTTCACTGAGATCACTCTGGAAAAAACATGTATACAGCTCCAACTTCAGTAAACTGGTCTTCATTTGCCAACCTTGTTTCACTCAGAGCTGCTATTTGGATGGGATACTTATTGAGTTTTCTCACAATAAGAGGTTTTTCTCTTTCAAGGGTAATGGATTTTTTTTTTTTTTTTTTTTTTTTTTACTATCTATCAGTGTATACACCGTTTCATGTATGGATGATGAGTGGAATCAACTTTGCAGAATTTTTGTACATTTTTTTTATATTTTGCCTGTTGGGTGGGATCCCCTCCTTTCTGGTAATCAGTCAGGGCTGGATAAGCAGACAATTTTTAGGGCACCTTTTCTAGCCCCTTCCTCCCACCTGGAGGGGAGCAGTATAGTACTTAAAAGGCTGCTCAGACACGCAGGGGCCAAATCCCACTGCTGCTTCCAGTGCAGGGTTGTGACTGCAGCTTCCAATGTATCCGCATCTGCTGCTCTGGCACTTATCAGTTGCTCCAGGACTTTGAGATATGGTAGAAATGGTAAAATGATATCAGTGATGTCTTTTGACTTCTGAATAAATTGAATTAAAGTAAGGCATGAAGTCATCGGTCTCAATTTCTCTTCTGGAGACATTGCTGTCCAGTGACCCAACAGATTCAAGATGATTCAAGATGCAGTGGACGATCTTAATGTCTTTTAACTGAGCTCTATGTGCTCCACAGTACCTGCTTCAGCTGCCTTCATAAACTGTTTGAATAAATTGTTCTCATCCACTCATTACACCAGAGGAAGTCTTCACACGCTTGGGTTGGTTCCCCATCCCCCAACTCACTACAGGGTTTGAGACATCTTAAATATCCTCAACTTGGTTTTAAATAGTTTATTGGGGGGTTGCCACTGCGAGTGCTACAGCTTCTTGGAGCCACTGGTGAGAGTTATGTGGACTAGGTGGAAACCAAAGATGGAGAGCAGCCCTGAAAAGGACTTGGCAGCCCTCATACCAGAAGTCCTAATCTTCCCTGAACACACCTTATACTCTAATTATCTTCCCATGATGAATGACAGAACTTAAAGCTGCTACTAAGAGCAGTTTAAATATACCTAATATTATAGATTGACACTACAGAAGACAACATACCTTTCTAAGACATAATTAGAAATTATAATTAGAAATTGGGAGATTTTTTAGCAATATAATTTGCTGGATTGGACAGGATAACTAGACCTTGGGTTTGACCCAGTCTGGCTGTCACTGCTCACTTAGGAACTCATTTCACAGTTATGTAAATTTTTGGGTCAAAAGATTATTCCTATTCCTAAATTAAGTCTTTCCACCTGATTAATAAACTTGTCCCTCTAACTTGGTTTAAAGCCATACCTGAGAATTCAGAAGTCTAAGTCAGATTTAGTGTGATGATATTGGGAAATGATATGGGTAGAGTGAAACAAGGGCATAGAAATACCAAGATGGTGTTGTGTAGTAACATTGCTGCTGATCCGGAGCATCCACAGGCTAGGTGACTTATAAGCAGAAAGTGTTGGTTAAGTACTGTTGAGTACAAGGAAACTGAGAGCCAGTAGCTTCTTGGCTAAAAAAGTAATTTAAATAAGACTAATTAGACAAAAACCTTTCCATAGTTCATTTGCTATTAAGTCAAACTTAATTCTTTTCTCATTTTTTCTGATGTCATCAAGAGGAAAGCACAAACCTCTTTTAATGTAAGAGGAGAATTTATCTGTCAACTTCCATGTATCTCTCTAAAATGGAATAGGCCCATGAGTAAAACTTTTTAGCACTTTTAAAATCATTTGACTCTGGCTTCTGGTTGCGTTATTTTGTTTTTATTAATTGGGACAAAATAAAGATTTTCTCTCTAATTTAGTGTCTTATGACCACCACACATGAAATTATAAAGGAGAGGGGGGTCTAAAGAATGGATAACCATAGGAAATACCTAAACTATATGATTTCAGCCAGTGTTGTTCACTACTCAACCTAATTGATGCTTGATTAGGTTTAGCATCATCTCTTTGCTCTAGCCCAGATCTATTTCACAATGGTTAAGAAAGGAGTAAGGAAATGATAGTCTACCAATACCAATATTAGGAACAAGCCCCAGGATAACAAAGATAGAAGGAAAAATCAGATCTAGAAAAAAATTATAAATTTGATTTTTATAGTAGCAAAGAACTAGATGGGCATGCATCATTAAGGTGTATTTCTGGACAAATTATGGTATATTAATTTGATGGAATATTATTTTCCATGAGAAATTGTGAACATAAAGAATTCGGAATAACTTGGGAAGACATGTAGGAAGTGATGTAATATAAAGAAAGAACCAGAAGAATATGATGACCATGATAAAAGGTTTAAACTCCCATAATATCCAGTCTTGACTTGAGAGAACCTGATAGTAAAACTTTGCTTTCCTCTTCTAGGAAGAAAATTAGTCAATTTAGGCAAATTAGAGGCAAGTTCAATGAATTGGAAAATGTATTTTATTTGAATGTTTTTGTTACAAAGAAGGGTTCTAAGAAGGTAACAGTGTAAAAAGAGTAGAATAAAGAAAAGAAATCAAGAAGTCATTAAAAAGTAAGACAAACTGAAAATATAGATAATCTATAGACTGAATGATCACCTCTCAAATCAGTGGAACAGATAATAGACACTTAATCAGGAATAACATTATAAAATGAGGAAGTGACTGAAGTTCATCTTCAATGGCACCTCTCTTCCTAACCCTTATTCCTCTACCAATAAATCCAAGTGCTTTTCTCTTCCATTTCAATAAAACTTATTATCAAGAAAGGATCTTAACCTCATTTATATTGAGACATAAGTGAATAATAATAGCTCTGTGTGATTCCTCCTCCCAGAGAGATATTAGTAGAATAATTAAGATAAAAGTTTTAATGAAATCTGTTCATTTAAAGCTTAAACACATATTTAACCCCTACCATTAATAACATAACTTATGTGCTGTTTCTTTTTCATCTTTCATTCTTGAAGATCACTGACCTGAGTGATGGTTTCTTGACTTGTAAGAATTGGATTTAAGTGAAGTAGAACTGTGCAAAATCTTCAATCTCACTTTCTCTTCCATAATCATGGGAGTCTAGTGGGAAGCTATAGGTCAGAATGACTGGGGATGGATCCAGCTGCAGTGAGGAGACAAAATATCTTGTATAATCATGGTTCAATGTCCTTATGATTCTCTTCACTGGTGGAGACATTACTTGCCTGCATGAGGAATGGAGAAAAGTGGGCTCATGGAAGTTTGAGAGAGAAGGCAGATCCAGCTCTTACAGCTTCCACTTTCAAGAGAGAAAGCACTTTATTTTAGATTCTCTCCAGGATCCCAAAGGGAAAGACAGACTCTGGAAAGGAGCCCACTACTCACTTTCTAGCCTTATCATGTACACAGACATCTACTCTGCCCATGTATAACCTAGCCTCAATAACTACTTGTGACGTGGACTGTTATGTTTTTATTTAGTTCTTTTACAGTAACGTCATCTTGCCAGCAATGTTGAAGCTACTTTTTATATCCTGTGGTCCTTAACTTTTTTTTCTTACACTTTTTTTTTTAATGAAACTCATAGTATCCTTTTCAGAATTTTATTCTTAACCTTGAACAAAAAGGACGATGCTGATTTAAGCACGGGGAGCCCGTCAGTAGAGCAGAAGCATGAAAATGAGGATGGAAACAATTACAAATTAAAACACATCGCTTCTGTAGAGTCCACTGCTTCGCCTTTCATCATGATTAAAGCAGACTATCTACAGTAAGAAGATATTTATGTGAAGTTAGAGCAGGGCGTATTTCTTACTATTATCCAGTTTACGCTGGTGCTCACTGAAGGGATATAAATTTTCTCCATCTTTTCTATTAGACAGCTTGCAATAGCTAATTTCAGAACCTTAAGAAATTGGGCCAGTCCCCATGATCTTAGTACTGTGGTGTAATTTGAACTATCACTCTTGCCTAGATTTTGAAAAGTCAAAGAACAAAAGCTAATGGGAAGATGAACTGGCTTTAATTGATGGTATTTGTTCATTGGGGAGCAATGGATCTAGTTTACAAGGAGCAGCCCATGAGCCTTGTGGCAGAATGATTTAAAGGATGTTATTTTAGGGATGTTTTCCTTGGTGGAATGAATTTTTATGTGTCACAATAATTTTTAATGCAGTTTTGCTTTCATTTCCATCCAAGATGACAGTGTTCAAAAGCTATGGGCCCTTTAAAGGAGCATTCCATTAATTGCATAACAATCACTCAACAACCTACTATGTGCAAAACATCCAGGAGGTGATGAGATGAACTCTAGCTTTCAATAATTCAAGAATGATTGGAAAGGAGCTCCTCAAATCAGGACATCTTGCAAATACTGTGAAAGAGATTAGGAAGGATTAAGAAATCCCAGGAGAAATAGAAAAACTATATAAATGCTTTTTTTTTTTTTTCAAAATAGTGAATGTTAAATCTGGCAGCAATGAGCCTGGTGTTTATTCTTGACAGTTTGACTCCAGCCCATCTCTCTAGGCTTATTTAACATTATTCACCTTCATTTCTTTTGTTCCAGCCAGAATGGCTTCTTTTTTTTCCCCCTGGAATTAACTGTTTTATCTCCTGTGTTCATATAGGCTGTTGTCTAAATCTGTAATGCACTCCTTCCTCACTTTTACATCTTAGAATCTTATTTTCTTTGAGTCTGAACTCAGGTGCCAATTTGTCACAGAAATTATTTCCTGATCTCCCTACCTGTTGGTGTACTTTCTTCCAAATATTTTATAATTTACTTATCTATGTAGTTATACTATCTATCTGATAAAATATAAACTCCTAGTTACTACTTGGCACAATGGATAGAGTGCTGAGTTTGGAATCACAAAGATTTATCTTTTTGAGTTCAAATCTGGCCTCAAATACTTACTGACTGGGTCTCTTAGGGAAAATCACTTAAATCTATTTGCTTCATTTTCCTCATCTGTAAAATGGGCTGGTGAAGAAAATGGCAGACTACTCCAGTATCTTTGCCAAGAAAACCCTAAATGTTAGGATAAATTGGATGTTACTGAAAAGCAACTGAATAACAAGAAAAATGTAAACTCTTTGGAGGCAGGAGCTGTTTTTCACTTTTGTCTTTTATAGGAACATACCACTTGGAGTGACTCACCTTGGCAAGTTTCATTCCCAGAGGTTTGCTATTTGTCCTCTCAAAGTTTAGGAGTATTCCTGAGGAACTGTTTTAATTTCTATTTGATATATCCTCAAAAATATGTTTTCCCCATTGATATTATATTAATTATTAATTAATATCAATTAATCAGCCATGCTTAATTAGCTTTTAAAAAGGAATTTTTAGCCCTCTCTGAGGATGGGTGTGGAGGAAAGGAAACAGTTCAGAACTTAAAATATAAAAAAAAATGAATAAAGAATAAATAGACAAAAAAGGACTTTCTATTAACAAATAGTAAATACTAAACATCCCCTCAAAAGTCTGGGATACCACTACATACAGAGTTTAAGGGAAAATAGACCCCAACTCATAGAACATGTTACAAGATTACTTAAAACCCCTAGATGCTGGATCGCCTTCACGAATCACTCATGAAGTTCCTCTTAGATTAGAGGAAGCTTTTCTGCTGGATTCTTGGCTGAGTCTTAAAGTTGCCTTTTTTCAATATATCTAGTTTATTCTCAGGTACCAATGTAGACTCCACTGTCAGCTTCTGCTGTTCAAGAGATACTATTGTGTTGGAGAAAGGTCTGACCCTCTCAAGTTAAGATGTTCCTCCAGACACGTAAAAGCAGAGTAGGATAGGAAGTCAGACACCAAGGCCAAGATCAGGGTTTCTTCCCACTCCACTAAGAAATTTTTTATTAGGGAAGGACTGGAAGTCTTTCTCCTGGACTTACCAGTTGCTTGAATCCACAGGTTTTAAATTGACTTGCAGTTTTATAGACAACCCACAGAATGTCAAAAGTTTCCTTAATCATTTAAACAGACTTCCTGCATAATATTACACATAACATTTATCCAATAGTTTTCAAGGATATTGAAATTGATCAAGGACATTTTCTGCACTTAGTCTAAAGGGTATGATTGATTAATTTAGTCAAGAAGTGTTCTCACTTGATAAAATTATCAGAGAGACACCTTGGCACTTTAAAAGGGATGAGGTGATTTGATTGATTGACTCAATCATAATCTTTCTCCTATCCAGTCCATCACCCCCTTCTGCCTTATACTATGATGATAGGTCTGAAGCTGGAAGGTTTCATTTAGCCTAATCATCTCTTTTTACTGATAAGGAAACAGATCTGGGAAGCAAGTGACTTGTACAAGATCTCAGTATTGGTATTCATCAGAAGTATATTTAGAATCCAGATCCTTTGATTAAAGAGAAAGTGCTCTCTTTTGTTTTTGTTCCCCAAGCACCCAGCATTATTTTTTTTTGAACAAAGCAGGTAGGGAAGGGAACTAGACCTAATTTTTTTTTTTAGTAGATGGAACTCCCAGGTGAACAAACTCCCTTTTCTAGTGCAGGCAAATTAGATTTTATCTTCTCTGAAAATGATAATCTTAGAGAACTTCACATAACACCAAAAAATTGTTAAGTGACTTCATTAGGTCCATAAAGGAAGTATGAGTCAGAGGTAATCCTTGTATTTTTTCGTCCTGGCTTAGAGGCCAGCTTTCCATTTGTTATCTCACTCCATCTCTGATAGTCATGCCAGAGTAAGCACTTAATAAATGCACGTTACTTTGCCATGTTTAATAATAGGCTTTAATAAAAGTTTGTTGAATTTAATTGAATTAAACACTACTAAGCAGTGTGCGTATGAAATTACATTTGGCATGTTGCATTTTATGCCACATTATATTGTCCTATATTATGTAGGAAGTGAGTTGGCAATTACTTACTATTCACTATTACTAATCACTATTACTCTGGTATTTGGATGACCATCTCTCAGGAGTTCAAATTCCTCCTTGGATACTAAACTAAGTAAATTATGTGCACATTCATTTAACTTTTGGCTACCTTATTTTCCTCAGTTGTAAAATGGATAACATCTTTCTTCCATGGTTGTTGTGAGGATCAAGTGAGATAACAACTTGTAAAGCACTTAGAGCAGTGCTTTGTATATAGTAGGCTCTTACTAAATACTTGTTTTCTTCTTTTCTTCCACAGGTTGAACAGAGAAATGGCAATCCAAGCACAATCTTCTAAAAATAGGATTAATTATATTGGAGCCTTGTTCTTATTCTATCCATTAGTTGTAAGGTATTTTGAGTGTTGCAATGACTGAACACTGTGCCTAGTATGGTGCCCTCTCAATGGTTCTTACTTGGAAGGACTTTAAATATCATTCCGCCAGGTAGGAGCTGTATTGGGGGGCTCTACCGAGTATGTTCAGGAAGCCAGACAAAGACATGTCATGAATTACCTCGGCAGGGTTGTCACCAAATCTTATTTCCACAAACGAGCCCAGGGTGTGTTGCAAGGGAAAACATAAATATATTTCATTTGCAGTCAGCATATCCAACTCCAACTAGCACAGGGCTCTGTGCATGATAGGTACTTTGTCAGTGATTGTTGAATGACTTATTGTAGCAGCTGTTAGTGGAAGACAGCATTATACAGTGGGAAAGAGTGATGGAACTGGGAATCAAAGAACTTGGGGTTGAGTCATATTTATTAGCTGTGTGACCATCCTCCATTCACTTCATCTCTTTGGTGAAGATAGTCAGATGGTGGATGCAGAATCAGGAAGAAGACCTGAATTAAAATCTAGCCTCATACACTTGCTGGGTGTATGACCCTTGACAAATTACTTAATATGTCTGCCTCAGTTTCTTCATCTGTAAAGTGGGGATAATAACAGCACCTGCCTGTCAGGGTTGTTGTGAGATTTAAATGAGATAATATCTGTATAAAGTTATTAGAACCTTTCCTGGCACATAGTAGGTGCCATATAAAAGCCTATTCCCTTCTTTTCTCCTTCATAAATATTGGTTGAGTTGAAGTGCCAAACTGATTCAATATTATAGATCTGTAGTAATTACAACTGCCCTAAGATTTAGAGATGGAAGATGGATTACATCCATCCCATCAATCCTGTCTTATTTTGCATATGACCTCCGCAAAAAAAAAAAAAAAAACTTACTTCTCTGAGTACAAATCCATTGCTCTTTCCACTGTACATTGATGCATCACAGTGTTACATCCAATTTCTAAGAATCCCACTATAGAAAGAGTAGGGAAATTTCCCTGACCAGGTATTTCCTTAATTAGAATAAACCACATTTTTATAGTGCCTAGAGCTGGGAAGGATTTAAAAGATCAGCTGGTCAGCCCTTTACTCTTGCGGATGAGACAGTTAGGGCTTAAATAGGTAAAGAGATTTGCCAAGGGTAAGTAAGAGAGCTAGGATTTAAACCTGGGTTGGCAAATTCTTGGTCTAATGTCTCTTTTGCTACACTAAAATGCTTTGTGTAAATTGGCACATTTAATCCTCATAAAAACCCTGTGTGGTCTGAAGTGCAAATATTAGCCTGATTTCACAGATACTTAGAAAAGACCTTCGATGCCATCTAGCCCAACAACCTCATTTGACAGATGAAAAACATGAGACAAGGAAGGAAAAAAAAAACAATTGACTACTTCATGTCAATCATTGCGCTAAGTGCTTCACAAATATTACCCAAAATTTACCCACTAGGACCCTTACAAATGGGATATATCACAGAGATGCATCAGTGTATGGTGGGGAGAGCACTGGGGTGGCTCTCAGAGGACTAAGGTTTCTTTGGGTATGACCACTTACCTGTGTGATTTTGGGCAACTTTATTCTGAGTCAGTTTCCTCATCTGCAAAACAAAGTGATGATGATAGATTAGATGAGCTCTGGGGGTCCTTCCATTTCTAAATCATGGAGCAAAAAAGGACAAATCCTATAGCACTGAATCGATTCGACATTTCAACTCAATAGATATTTATTAAGGAGAAGGGAAGAAAATATGGCCCCTACTATGTGTGAGACATAGTGCTAAGTACTTTGTTTAAATATTATCTCATTTGATCATCAAAATACCCTGGGAAGCAGGTGCTGTTATTGTTCTCATTTTACAGTTGAGGAAACTGAAGAAAAGAGTTTAAGGAACTTGCTTAGAGTCACTGAGCAATTAAGTGTTGGAGGCCAATTTTTATTGACTCCAAGCCCAGCACTTTATCCACTGTGCCACTGTGTATAGGGCATTATACTTTATATTAACTGAACCCCTACCTCACAGACAGAATGAGGTTCAACAGAGCTCCTAATGCCATACTTTCAATCCGTTGAACTACCTTAAAGCTCAGAGTACTCAAAGGTCCTGTCATTTGTTCCTGATATGTGACCTTTAAGATTTTCCTTTTAGTTGCTAGTGAAAAGGCTGCACCTACTGAAGAAACTGAAAAGAATGAAGGAGAAAGATGGACTAGGGAGAATGAGAATAAGGAAAAAAGATGAAAGTGGATTCAGAAGAAAATGATTTGGAAAGACCACCAGCTTTCCCAGAATTCTTCTAACTTTCAATAAGGGACATTATAACTAAAATAATGGTATGCAAATAAAACCCAAAATAGTTCATCTAAAATCAAATTTAATTAAGTGCACATGAGAGCATTTAATAACTGATTAAGGACTGTGAACAATACCTTGTGGTGACATTTCTGAGAGCTTGAATACAAGTTGAAGTTATTTTACTGCATTCACATTACAAATTTGTGTGTGTATGGGGGGGTGGATAGATAGGTAGGAGGTGGGCTAGAGTAGATAGATGGAATTGTACCATTTGAATAGCATCATGGAGGAGTAGGGGTAAGTCTGGCTTATTGGGCTCAGAAAGATAACTTTTGTGAAAGAATTAATAGAATGAAGTTTAATATTCTTTTCTTACTTCTCTTTGATCATCATACTTTACATCTGGGAAATGTTTTTTTTCTTTTGAAAAGCAGTGTCATATAATAATAATATCCTATTTTTACCTGGGAAAACACAAGAAGTATCATCCTAGAAAAGTTCTGTGGTTCATCCAGCCTAGGAAGCTACAGACATAGAAGAATGGTTCTATAGAGTCTTAGACTAGAACTATACATTAAAAGGAAGCATAAAGATGATCTCATTTATATCCCTCATTTTACAAATTCAGCAAGTGATGGGAGCTAGCTTGGTTCAGAAGAAATAGCCTAGACTTTGGAGTCCATATGAGTTTATAGTCTGCCTCTGATATTCAATCTTCCTGGGAGTTGGTTTGCTGATTTAAAACAAGAGAATTGGATTAGATGGGATCTGAGGCATTTGCCTCTAGATGTGGCACTCTATCATTTGCCAAAGGTCATAGTTGTCTTTATTTGTTAGTTTAGGAATGAGTGCTCCTCAAGCATTCTGAGCTTCCTTTAACCCATAATTTTGTTGTTGCTGTTATGTAGTTTTCTAGTCCCAACTCTCCATGACCCCATTTCGGGTTTTCTTGGTAGAGATGCTGGAGTATTTAGCCATTTCCTTTTCCAGTTCATTTTACAGAAGAGGAACTGAGGCAAACAGTTGAATAACTTACCCAGGATCACACAGCTAAGCGATGTCTGGGGCCTGATTTGAACTCAAAAAGATGAGTCTACTGACTCTAGGATCTAGCGCTCTATCCACTTTGCTATTTAGCTGCACCTTAAGCCATGATAGATGTTCTATTATGAATTTGTCTCAATTTTCTTGAAACATTTGAATTGTTAGCCATGCATTTATTCTTCAAAGAATATTAGATAGATATGATTCTGTCTATTTTGCAAATAAGAAAATTTAGATACAGAGAGGTTAATTGGTATTATAGTAGAAAGTAAAATGGACAAGAAACCAAGACTTAGGTTGTGGGCCCAGATTTGTTATTAATTAGTTCTGTGAGTTTGGATAAGTCATTTCATCTCCCTAGATTTCAGTCTATTCATGTCTTAGACCAGACAATAGGGCAATAACGTCAATTTACATAAAGTTCTCAGATCTACAAAATGATTTCCTCACAACAACTTACTGTAATAGGTCATGCTCAGAGGTAATAGTACTGCTGTGACAGCTCCACTGGGTACACACCATCCCCACCTAGCCTTTGTTCCTTTTCCTTGGAAGCCTTTCCCTTGGGTTTACCAGATCCCATGAAGTCTTTAAGGAAAATAAAAACGATGGCTCATACCACTTGAGATGGAAATCATTAATTTGAATCCTGGGGAGATGGAGTCCACCAGGCCATGATATTCTAAGTTCCTCCAGGGTTTATCATGTGGCCAATTCTCTAGATTCTTGGGTACTGTTATTTGATGGACCTATAGGCTCTGTCATCCACTCTATTCTGGATCCCTTAAGACTTTCATGTTTTCCTCTCCTTTTGTATATCTTGTCTCCCTCAGTTAGGATGGGAACTCCTTGAAAGGAAGAACTGTCTTGATTTTTTTCTATTTGTATTCCCAATGTTTAGCACAGCACTTGGTACACAGTAAGCACACAATGAATGAATGCCTTTTCACTCCTTCACTTATTCATTGATTCCCATTTTACCAATGAGAAAATTGACTATCAGAGAGGCTAAATGACTTGACTATACAAACACAAAAATGTCAGTTCTCATTTCTTGGCTTCTGAGACATAGTCTATATCAAAAGAATGTTCTCAAGGGTAAGAACAGTTTTTTATTGTATCCTTACTAAGTAGCACAGTTCCTGACAAATGACAGGCATTTAATAAATGCTTTTTAAAAAATTGAGCCCTATCCTTTGAGCCCATGATCCAGGCCCAGTGTTTTTGTGTAGCCCTGACATCCTGGGGTTTTATATGAACACATACTGTAAAGTCAGTGGCCAAGCCAGGAATAGAACTCAAGTTGACCTGACCCTCTAGCCTTGGCTTTTTTCCCCTCCTGAATTGATGCTGCCTGCCCTCTAAGGGTCATAATCGTATTTCCAGGGACAGCTGAGGAGGCTAACAGAACCAATGACATGAATCCAAATGAGTGTCATGTTTCTTAACTTTCGGTTAAATGATGCCGAGGTGTTTCAACATGTCCTTCCAAACCCATACAATGAAATTCAGAAAGGGAAACTAACCGGAAAATTGAAGTGACCAACTGTGTCTGCCTGACCGAGCTGCATAGCAAACATGAAGACTGGGAATAAAAAAATGAGATTTCAATTTTTCTCTCTAACCTTCTCCCCCTCCCCACCCTCCGTTGTAGTTGCACGAGTATCATCTGTGACACTGAGAAGAGGCTGTTTCTTTAACAGACTTTATTTTTATCTTGAGTGAGAAAGTCCCTTTAATTGGGCTGCCTTGATATCTACCAGCCCCATCCAGATGAAGGGAGTTTGGGCAGTCAGTTGTGGGGACTTTGGGAGGGAAAAGAGGTCGTGCTGTTATCACTGGAGGTTTAATGTATGCCGTTTCACTCCTGCTGGATTAATGGGCCTGTGCTTTCTTTATGATTATCATCAAAACTAATTAACACAGCTCCTTGAAGCTCTCAGATGAAATGGGAATAGAGTGGGGTAGGGGTATGGGAAGAAGAGGTTAATTTTTAAAAACCCTTCCTGCCAACCCCTGGGGAGTGAACAAAACTGATGGCCCCAATTAACCTCAACAACTTTCTCCTTTCCCTTCCTACTCTCAGCTACCTCTTATCTTTACCCTTTTATTCACTGATCTGCAGATTCTCCACTTCTGCATCCTATTCTAACCCTTTCTGTACCTCATTTAGGAAAAGACTTAGCCTACTGCACATCTTTCAATTCTGCAGGGATTTCCCAGAATTAATAGCAGATTTTTTTTTTTTTAGGGTAAGACATTGCATTTAATCACAAGGATACAAAGATAATGGAGTGAAAATTCAGTTTAGAAAAATCAGGCACAAACTTTTACAAAGTTGCAATATGGAAAGGAATATACAATACTATCAAATGAAGACTTTCAGTGATTAAATAAAATAAGAAGTCGGAACATGAAAAATATACCAGAGAAGCTATAGAAAATTAGTACAAAACTGACCCATCCTAGTGCTTTAAAAATTATCTAATTCAATTTAACAGACATTTATTAAATACATATTTGTAACCAATTAGTTCAGATATTAGAGCTGAATGGTAATAGGGACAAAGTTATTGATCAAAGCTTTGTGTGGGCACAGACTATGGCCAATCTCCTCCATAAAGTGAATCATAATTTGGATCCATACTGACTTCTCTCTTACCTCTTATAATATTAAGTACCTATACACTTTTTGGTTTGTCTATATTCATTGATAATGTTTTCTTTTAAAAATAAAAATTATTTTCTCTCCTCACCTCTCCCCCATTAGAAAAAGAAAAGATAAAAAACATTTGGTAACAAATATTTGTAGTAAAGCAAAACAAATTATTGCATTGATTATATTAAAATGACTCCATCATCTCTGTCAGGAGATAAATAGCTTGTTTCATTAAAAGTTCTCTGGAATCACGATCAATCACAGGATTGATAAGAGTTCTTACTCTTTCAAAGTTGTTTATTTTTACAGTGGTAATGTATGAATTAATCTCCTTGTTCTATTGATTTCACTTTTCATCAGTTCATTGTGATTTTCCCAGGTTTCTCTACAATCATGCCATTCATTATTTCTTGTGGTACAATAATATCACCTTATGTTCAGATGCCATATTTTAAAGTTATTCTCTGATTGATGGACACCTCTTAACTTCCAGGTCTTTGGTATTACAAAAAGAGATCCTATAAATATTTTTGTACATATGGACCCTTTTCCTCATTTGACTCTTATACATTAATTTTGTCTTCATTAGTTTCTTGTATACTTAGGTAGTACAAGACAAGGAGCTCACTGTCTTGCAATAAATCCAGAAGAGAGTAAGTTATCTTCTGTCTATTCTGTGGATATTTAATTCACACAATATGGCTATCAACTGAGGTTTAATCTTAGCCAGAGGCTGATTTTTTGATGCCTTCCCAAGATGATTAGTTTTTCAGATAGTTTATAGCAAGCCAAGAATCTTGAATATAGCTGAAATTGTCCACTAGAGGTCTTACTACACACTCCTATCAAAGAAAACTTTTCCCAAGGGCATTAGAATTGGAAGGGAATTTAAAAATTAAATAGTCCAAGTTCTTTGTTTTGCAAAAGAGGAAACAAGAGACTCAGAGAGGTAAAACATCTGGGCCAAAATCATACAGATATTAAAGGCAGAGCTAAGACTAGAATTCTGATCTTAAGACCTGAAATCTAGTGTTCTTTATATCATGCAACATAACATTAAATTAGGAGTAAGATGGTGGGGGATTGGAAAGGAATAGTAAAGAGCCATTGTGAGTCATTCTGCTTATTAGTGAGAAGCAGTAAATCCTGGGTAGGGTGGTAGTGGAGGTAGAGAGAATACTGAACAAGAATAGCAGGTCAGGAGAGGATCAAGTTGAAAAGTAGAGCATATTTCTGTTACAGGGAAACTAGATCTCTAATGCTTTTCTGAGCCTCTTCTTTACCTGTCCATTGCTAGAGTGAGTTTGGAGGGAAGAACAAGACACTTGATGGGATCATAAGCTTTAGAGTTGTCAGGAACTTTAGATATCATGAAGTAGAAACAATTCTGGATTTAGAGGAGACTGAGGCTCAACTTTCAGCTCATTTTATTGTATCTGATCTATAATTTCCTAATCTGTAAAATGAGGCTAGATTTTTTTTGGGAGAAATTTTTTTACATTTGAGAATACTGAGGCACAAAGAAGCAATATGACTCACTCAGGGTCACATAGATGATAAGCAGCCTTATTCAGTGCTTTTTTAATCCATGTGCTTTCTCACTTTAGAGATTCTCTAATAATAAATAAATCCATAAATCTAATAATAAATCCAAATCCATTGTTTCTTCTACTATATCTTGTTGACTCCAAATCCATACAGAGTTAGCTTAGTCACAACTATATGCACTTGCATTAATATACATTGCATTAATATACTTGTGCAAATATTTACCCTTCTGAAACATATTGGGAACACATTATTCTAGATATGGTTTGAAAATTATAGGGTCTTGTGTGACTATATATATAACCACTTTGTGGTTTTATTGTAACATATAACATCATGAAATACATGCCTGTGTGGAAAGATTAATTTTCTGACATGGAAATAATATATATTCATTAAAAAGTAATACTGAAAAACTAGATCAAATTATATACACACATACACACACACACACACACATACATACACATACATATATTGAAAGAGAATGAGGGAGGGAAGGAAGAGGAGAGAGACAGAGAGAGAGAGAGAGAGAGAGAGAGAGAGAGAGAAGATAATAATAGCTAAAAATTGTCTCTCCTTTCTTTCTTTTATGTGTTGCATCCTAGATGGCAACTATCTACCTTGTCTCTCCTTAACCCCAGCTCTGTATGTTGGGTATAGATTAAATTCCATGTGTCTTGTTAAAAAAAAATAGACCTGGGAAGACTGAAAGAACTTCTGCCCCAGAATTCACATCTGCCTCCTTCAGGGAATTTTTTTTCTTCTTATTTGGAATGCTAAGTCTCTGTCCTTGGTCCTAATTCAATATTGTAGAGAACCCATCTACAACAACATTATGTGATAATCAACTCTGACAAACTTAGTTTTTCTTAGTCATGCAATAATCCAAGACAATTCCAAGGAACTCATGATGGAAAATCCTGATCACAGCCAAAGAAAGAACTATCGAGTCTGAATGCAGATCGAAGCACACTATTTTCACTGTTCCTTTCACAACATGACTAATGTGGAAATATGTTTAATATGATTATACTTGTATAATCTATATCAGATTGCTTGCTGTCTTAAGGAAGGGGAAAGAAAAATTTGGAGCTCAAAATCTTACAAAGATGAATGTTGAAAACTATCATTATATGTATTTGGAAAAATACTTTTAAGTTAAAAAAAGCAGTGATGTTATAGAAGGTGTGGATTACATGCTTATTAAATGTGAAAATGTCACAAAATTAGGAAGCATAGTTAAAATGTTATCTGTTAGAATTTAAATGTAAAGAGAACTCCTGAGGCTAGATTGATCAGTCAAATCTAATCATGTGAAAACTAATGGAAGAAAATAGAAAGTGTAGGGTTTCAAAAAAATAAACAGAAGTATGGAATGGGGGAGATGTTGCTAAGCAACAACAGTTCATTTGGAAAGGTCCTGAGGGTTTTAATGCATGGCAAGAACAATGTGAAACAATAAGGTAAAAGGGTTCTCAAAAGAATTAAAACTACTATAAGCTGTATTAACAGAAATGGAACCACTGGGACTAGGGAGATGACAACCCTTCTCAAATTTTCGGCGCCCTGCTCAGACCACATTTGGAGTATTCTTTTTAATTCTGAGGATCCAATTTTAAGATCGACATTGTCAAAGAAGTATGTCAAAGAGTGGGGCAGGATCATGAGGATACTTACTTAAAACCTTGCTACACAAGGATCCGTTGAAATGTAGAAGAAGCTTTAGTCTGAAGAAAAGACTTAGGGGAAACACGGTAACTATCTTTATATTTTTCAAGATTTGTCATAGAGAAGAAGGATTAGATTTGTATTGTTTGATCCCAGAAGGCAACACTAAAAAAATGGAAAGAAGTTGTGGAGAAACAGATTTAAGTGTGAGATGGAAGGAAAAGCTAACATTTTGAGCTATTCAAAAGTAAAATGAACTGCCCAAAAAGGCAGTTTCCATTACTGTAAGTTTGCAGCCAGACAACCATGCTTTCATAGTATCCTACATTTTAAGCTAGAGGCCATCTCTTTCTACTCTTCCACTTTAAAAGAAGAGGGATCTGAGACAGGGAAATTGAATGATTTACCTAAAGTTATACATGTAGTAAGAGGCAAAATTGGAGTTCAAGCCTAGGTTAGTTATTCATTCAATAAGAAGTTGTTGAGCATTATTGCTTAATAGTACACTACTATGTGCCTATAAAGAAAGGCCAAAACATGGTTTTGCCTTAACATGCTAAGGAGTGAAACAATATGCCAATAACCATGTACAGACGAGATATATACAGTGTCAATAGAAGGAAGGTAATGTTGGAAGTAAGGGCATAAGCAGGAGTTGGGGTGAGGAGGTAGGAGAGAATCCTAATGGTTGGAGTTAAGCCGAATTTTGAAAGGAGAAGGTAGAGGAGCAAAAGGAACAAAAGAGGAGACTGCTAGTGAAAAGATATAAGGTCAGAAGTGTTCTAGGATTGTGAAGTTCATAGAAAGGAGTAAAATGTTTATACTTAACTGAGAAAGGTAGAAGAGGCCAGATTGTGAAGAACTATTCCATGTCCGAAGCCCATGTTTTTTGGTACCACATTTTGCTAATAGAACAGGCCTGTGAGACACCAATAGTCATGGGTTTTATAGGCAGGCAGAGTTCTCAGGTTGATTAGTTCCCCATCTCTGATGTCACAGAAAGGAAAATATTTGGCACTGGGCAAAGGAAAAAGCAGTTGTGTCAATGCAGGGGTCTTCAAACTACCGCCCATGGGCCAGATGGGGCAGCTGAGGACGATTATCCCCCTCACCCAGGGCTATGAATTTTCTTTATTTAAAGGCCCACAAAACAAAGGTTTTTTTTTTTTTTTTTTTTACTATAGTCTGCCCTCCAACAGTCTGAGGAACAGTGAACTGACCCCTTATTTAAAAAGTTTGAGGTCCCCTGTTACATTTCAGTTATGGAAGTTTGGAGAAGGCTGTGGATGGAGAAAAGAATGAGGAGGGGGCTTGCCCAGTATCCTGAGCAATGTTAGTCCGCTACAGGCAAGATTTATACATCTCAGAAAGATACTTAGTTCTCTATGTTTTTGGAGCATGACAAACAAAAACATCATACATTCTAAAGCTGATTCATGTTAGGAATTACAGTTCAGGCAAGGCTTGGACTAGATAGCTTAAAAAATCTTTTCTAACTGAAATTTCATTATTCTATTATCTCTGATACCCTAAATCTTTAGCAGACCTTCTTAGGAAATTTGACTGCTTTATCTTCTTCCCTTTGACACCACTCCACCAGATGTCAGCAAACATTTCCCCTTGGTTCAGATGAAATAGGTTGAGCATGAAAATCTATACCAGAGACTCAAAGAGGAAAAAAAAATAAAAGCTAGGAAAATAGACTGCAAATTCTTAAGATAGCCAAATGACAAAGGCCAAGCAATATTCTTTGTTTTAACTCCGTGTAAAGCTGTCTGGGAGACTCTATTCCTAAATTAGCACTGGACACAGTGTATAAATTTCAACAATTTATGAAGATTGGAAATTTTTTTGTAACATATAAGTGTTACTGAGTTTCCACTTATCCCTGAAAATCTCCAATTATTGATCCTATTGTTTTTGTGTTTTATTACCAAACACCTGACTCCTAGAAAAGCAACCTGGCATTTGTAAGTTAGATCTGGATTTAGACTTAAGAAGACTTGGGTTTGAATTTTTCATCTCATACAATAGCTTTGTGATCCTGGGCAAGGGTTAAGCCAATTAATCCTTCTGAACCTGAGACAACTGTTTAACAGCTAATATTCATAGAGCACTCACTTTAAGGTTTGAAAAACTCTTTACATGCTATTTTATCCTAGAAATGACCCTGTGGGCTAGATATTATGTTATCCCTATTATTTAGATAAAAACTAGAGATTGAGAAAGATTTGCTGGGGGTTGCAAGAGTCTTGATTATCATTTCAGATACATCTCCTCCTTCTAATTCCTCTGAATTATGCCTCTAATGCTTAAGTGATGTTTATTTATTTATTCTTAAGATACATTGCTTTATGAATCATGTTGGGAGAGAAAAATCAGAAATAAGGGAAAAACCATGAAAGAGAGAAAAAACAAAACAGAAAAAAGAAGTGAACATAACATATATTGATTTACATTCAATCTCCATAGTTCATTTCATGGATGCAGATGGTATTTTCTATTCAAAGTCTAATGGGATTGCCTTGGATCACTGAACTAAGGAGAAGAACCAAATCTTCATTGTTGATCATCACATATTCTTGCTGTTATTGTGCAATAATATTATATTATTCCAAGTTCTGCTTATTTCACTCAATATCAGTTCCTTAAGTCTTTCTAAAATCAATTTGTTCACTTTTTTTTATGGAACAATAATATTCTATTACCTTCATATACCACAACTTATTCAGCCATTCCCAATTGATGGGTATATATTCATTTTCCAATTTTTTGCTACAACAAAAAAGAACTGTTACAAACACATGGGTCATTTTCCTTTTTTTTTTTTTTTTTTGTGATTCCTTGGGATACAGAACCAGTAGTGTCACTGCTGGATCAAAGAGTAAACACATTTTTATAGCCCTTTAGTCATAGTTCCAAATTGTTTTCCAGAATGGTTTAATCATTTCACAACTCCATCAACAATGCATTAGTATACCAGTTTTCCCTTGTCCTTTCCAACATTCATTATTGTCTTTTCCTGTCATTGTAGCCAACTGGAGAGGTATGAGGTACCTCAGAGTTGTTTTAATTTACATTTCTCTAATGAATATTCATTTAGAGCATTTTTTCATATGACTATAGATGGCTTTAATAGCATCACTTGAAAATTTTCTGTTCATATTCTTTGACTGTTTATCAATTGGGGAATGACTTAATTTCTTATAAATTTGACACAGTTTTTTATATACTTTAGAAATGAGACCTTTATCAGAAATACTGGCTGTAAAAAAACTTTCCCCAGCTTTGTCCTTCGCTTTTAATCTCATTCTTGTTGGTTTTGATTGTGTAAAGCTAATTGAGATAAAAAAAAAATTTCCTGAGTGACCCAGGAAAAATAGTAGCCAGTATCATCAATAACAAATTTTTCTGAAACATTTCGGGCAGCTAGATGGTGCAGTGGGTAATGTGCTGATCCTGGAATTTGGAGGACTTGAGTTTAAATCTGGCCTCAGAAACTAATTAACTGGGTGACCCTGAGCAAGTCACTTAACTCTGCCTCAGTTTTCTCATCTGTAAAATGAGCTAGTGAAGGAAATGGCAAATCCCTCCAGAATCTTTACCACGAATATCCCCAATGGAATCATGGAAATTCATACAAATTAAAGATGATTAAACATGAAATACCTACTCTAGGAATGTTAGGTTCTGGGAGGAAAAGTAAAATGTTTTCTGAGACAGAATTTGAACTCAGATTTTCCTGACTCCAAATTCAAAACTCTGTCCAGGGTATCACTAAGTTAGAAATTGGTTCTAATCTGCATTGGAAAGAGTTTCCATACCATTTGAACTCAAAGATGTTTGAGATGTCAAGATTTGGAGTTTACTTCTTAAACTACAGAAGACTCAGGCTGAAGGACACTTTGATGCACTCCTCTTCCTAGGGGATAGACCAGTCTGATGATCCTTCTACCTCCTATAAAAAAGGGCCTGGGGGTGGGGAAAATAGTTTTCTGTTTCAAGTAACCCTTTCCAAAACTAACGGTATCAAAACTTAGAAATAGTTTATTTGGATACTATCTCCTTAATTCATTCCATTTCCTTTTTTTGTCACCTCATTGGCCATTAATCCAGTATCCACTGTTATATCTTATGTGGGGTTATCTCTCCTAGATGCTCTCAACCTAGATTAATCTATCCATCAGTAAGGGTCTATTGACCATATGATATGCTTCGTCCTGTACTAGAAAAATATAAGAAGAGAAGAAAATATAGTCTTTGTCCTCAAATAGTTTATAGTATAATTTGTGAGACAAGACTAGCTAACAAGCATGAAATGACTGGAACAGTAGGGTTAAGGAAGAGGACAAAATAGGTAATAATCTAGATGAGAAAAATTCTAAAGGGGCTGTAATAATAGGTCAGAAGAGGAGACATTTTTGTGTATTGGGCTGGCCTAAAAAGCCCTCTTTGGGAGGTTGCAATACAAATGAGACTGGATGAGTAGAATTTGGTAAGATCAAGGTGGGGGGGATCTGGGGATATTGTGGATAGATAGAACATTCCAGGTAATGGGCACAATGTGATTAAGAAGTAGGAATAATTGTGACATACTGCGGGGTCTGATGGAGAGATTAGCTTGATGGAGCAGAATGGGGCTGATGGGAAATAATGGGAGATAAGACTAGCAACTTTTGTGTATTAGCTCATTGTGAGGGGTTCAGGGACAGCTCTTCTTTACAGCTTGGTACCTCTCATATAAAAACAATCTATTTTATTCTAAGTTGCCACACCCTCATTTTAATAAGAGCTAAATAGCATTTCCAAGGAGATTAAAGGTTTGCATAATGCTTTATATACATTATCTTATTTGATCCACACAACAAATCTTGGGAAATAGGTATCATTATTACCTCCATTTTGCAGAGAAGATAAAAGCTGAGAAAGATTCTATGTCTTGCCCAGTGTTAATTCCGATGTTTGAGGGTGAGGCAGAATTTGAATTCAGGTTTTTCTAGAGCTAAGTCCATCAATCTATCCACTGCAGCACTGGCAGCAGCCTTTCACCTTCCTCCTTCCCCCTTCCCTTTTAATACTGCTAAGCTCCATGAGATCAGAAGCAGTCTTTTACCAGAGTGTGCTCCAAAAGCTTAACAACCAGCTCTCCTAAATTTTAAATTTAATCTACATTTTTAATATTTTTTCACTACCTTCTTAAGTTTAGACAATCAATAAAACAATAAGTCAAGCTCTAATTTGTAACATTTGTTGATTTTGGAGATTCAGAGGCTCATACTGAAAATTTATCAGTTTGATTCTCTCTGGGGATAGGAGCTAACCCTAGAATCTAGCATAATGCTCTTCTCACAACAGGAATTTAACAAATATTTGTTGGTGATATCAGTCATCATTTTTCCTCCATTGCTTAAGGAAACATTCTTTTTGAAACCTCAGTGGAGCCTTGGAGGAATAACTCAGATGAATCAGAGGGGGAAGACATGGTTTTAATGATGATTAAGACCCCTATTTCACTGCCGGATATTTTTCCTTTTTAGCTGTCCCACTCCAAAATAGTTCTTATAATGAAGTCCCTTCCCTCTATTCTCCTAGAAAGCTATTCTGTTCTCTAAAAAAAATGAGCAGCAGGGTTTTCCCAATAAGCTTGCATTCCTACACATCTTTTCAATCACCATTCATTAAATTAGATTTAGGGATCTGTAACACACTGTCCTTCTCTTCCTTCTCCAACACTCTGCCTGATTCAAAGATTCAGAATTAGAAGGGGACTACACATCTTTATTAAAAATTGCCTTTAGGAATCTGGTCCATATTAATTTTGGTGGGGAAGCATACTCTTTCCTATTTACTTGTTTCCTGATGTTTGCTTTGGACTCAGTTTTCCTGAGTGACTTCATATCCAAAGGAGCCTGGAGGGCACAATTGCTTTCTCAGTCTTAGTCAATTCCCTTCTCTCTCCTCCCTACAAGTTTCCATTTCTTACTCTGTTCTAACTTTTCCTAGATGGTTCTGTGTGGATAAAGAGTTGGGCAGCAAGTATCAGAGTAACATATTTTGTCCCTATCTAGGGCATACCCGTCTGTTGCCTCTAGCTGATCTGAAAGCAAATATTCATTAGATTGAGAGTTAGGGGATTCTAGTTTAGGCCGAGCCAGACTAATTTCTAGCTAACTTTGGAATTTGTGGTGTAACTTTGTGTAAGTCACTTTCTCTCTCTAGGATTTATCTCCCAAAGTAAAAAACTAGATTAAATGACCTCTAAGATCTATAAGAAGGGAAAAGCACTGGACCTATGATTTTACTGGTATAGTAAACTCTTTCCTAGAATTCCTTAGGAGAATTCCTCCTAGTGCTATGCTTCTTAGGAATATAGCCTGGACCTGCGATTTCATTAAAATAGGCTCCCTCTCCCTCCCCGACCTCCGTCTTTTAATGTCTGTTGGCATTGTTTTGGAGAGTTATAATTTTGGAGAATTGTTTACAACATGGAGAAATCCAGGATCACACAGCTACCAGATGTCAAAGGCATAATTAAAAACAAACTTTTTTTGGCTTAGAGCAACTTCCATCTCCTAGGCCATACTCCTTCACAAGGGGAAGGTTAAAGACCACAGAAGGAAGGTGGTGCAGTAGAAAAAGAATAGAATTTGCAATCTGGTCTCTGTTACTTACTACCTGCATGGCCATAGCCAATTTACTTCCACTTGAGACTTCCTCTATCTCCAATATTCTTTGCTCTGTGATCTATTTGGGACCATCAAAGTTTAGGATGGCTTGAAAGAATTGTAAAGGAGGCAAATTTTATTTTATTTTATTTTTATTGACAAAAGATATGCATGGATAATTTTTCAACATTGACCCTTGCAAAGACTTCTGTAGCAACTTTTCCCCTCCTTCCCTCCACTCCCTCCCCTAGATGGCAGGTAGTCCCATACATGTTAAATATGTTAAAGTATATGTTAAATACAATATATGTATACATATTTATACAGTTATATTGTTGCACAAGAAAAATCAGATTTAGAAAGAAAGTAAAAATAACCTGAAAAGAAAAACAAAAGCAAGCAAACAATAACAGAAAGAGTAGAAATGCTATGTTTTCAATGTTCTTTCGCTGGGTATAACTGGTTCTGTTCATTACTGATCAATTGGAACTGATTTGGTTCCTCTCATTGTTGAAGAGAGCCACGTCCATTAAAATCAATCATCATATAGCATTGTTGTTACCCTGTATAATGATCTCCTGGTTCTGCTCATTTCACTGAGCATAAGTTCATATAAGTCTCTCCAAGCCTCTCTGTATTCATCCTGCTGGTCATTTCTTACAAAATGATAATATTCCAAACATTCATATACCAAAATTTACTCAGTTATTCTCCAATTGATGGGCATCTATTCAGTTTCCAGTTTCTGGCCACAAACATTTTGGCACATACAGGTCCCTTTCTCTTCTTTAGTATCTCTTTGGGATATAAGCCTAGTAGTAACACTGCTGGATCAAAGGATATGCACAGTTTGATAACTTTTTGGGCATAATTCCAGATTGCTCTCCAGAATGGTTGGATCCGTTCACAACTCCACCAACAATGCATTAGTGTCCCTGTTTTCCCACATCCCCTCCAACATTCATCTTTATCTTTCCCTGTCACTTTAGCCAATCTGACAGGTGTGTAGTGGTATCTCAGAGTTGTCTTAATTTGCATTTCTCTGATAAATAGTGATTTGGAACATGGCAAAGTTTATTTTAGAGGATCTTCCTTATGCATTTAGGATTTCCCACAATGTGCCTGATGTATTCACACTAAACCCCTTATTGCTCAAGATTCCTCCCTCACTCTTATAGTCTAGTCTTTTTCTTTCTTCAGTCACCTAGCCCCAAAACTTATCTGTCCCTTCCACAATCCTGCTTTCTTGAACTAGCCAATTTGATGCACTAGTTCTGATACACTAAAGTGTTACTGGAAGTGACTAGATCATTTCTCACAAGTAACACATTTATACATCAAAAATTTTGAATGAGCTTTAAAAATTTTGCTCAAAGGGTGGGTATTATGATGGAGAGATTTTTTGGATAGTGGAAATACTCAGTGTCTGTTATCTCAGTCCCCACTTAGTTGGCTTCCTATTCTGCCTATATATAGGGCCAATTCTGATCTGCATGATCAGAACTATAATTCTTAACTTTCTTGTTCTATTTTTGTTATCAGGCAGACACACCCTTGATGTATCTTCTGAGTTATTGCAAGACTGCAAAAGGCTCATTTTTCTGCTTTGAATCGATATTAACGTGGTCAAAGGGCAGCTAAGAGGTGACCAGTGAGAAGATCATCTTGAATTTATGCCTTTTTTTTCTCCCTGGAGGCACTCAGAGCATTTCACCCAGTAATGTCACCTCATTTTCTCTTCCTGAAATCATTTCACTGAGAGAGAAACTAAAATTCAAAAGCCAAATGAATAACTTAATATTTTATAGAGGATCAGCAAGATGACTCAAGGGCTAATTAGTGAATCAATCAAACAATTAATTCATCAATTATTGATTATCTAGCACATACAAGGTGCCATGTTAGTTGTCATAACTAGGGTTTGGTTAGGTTAGTGGCTGGGTCATACAGCTAGGGAATAGCTGAAACTGGGAGATCAACAAGACCTACAGGAATATGTCAAATTATCAGAGAGAATAAGAATAAGTTAATGTAGCAACAGGGTAGAAACTTCTTCCTGGCAGTCTAGCAATAAGCAACAAGGATTTATTTTAGTGGTCTAGGAACAGAATTCATAGCATAAACTCTAACAATATATGAAGGACAAAAATTCCAATGTGAATTTATGGAAACAGACTGGGGGTTAGAGGTAATGATAATAATTAATAATGTCAATAATAATAATAATTGTTGTTTAGTCATTTTCCAGCTATGTCCAACTTTTTGCAGATCCATTTGGGGTCAGATAGAGATATAAGACTTGACAAGTCAGGAGAAAGGTAGTTGTTCAGCCATTTTTAGTCATGTCTAATTCTTCATGATCCCATTTGAGGTTTTCTTGGCAAAAAATATTGCAGTGTGCTATTTCCTTCTCCAACTCATTTTAACAGATGAGGAACTGAGGCACTCTTTTTGTTCTTATTATTTAGGCACAGATCTGATCTATCATTTAGAGGCAAGTTTGATAGAAACATGGAGCAATTAAATGATCCCAGCTTCTAGTAAGGGAGAGAATAAGGGTCATGAGTTTTAAGGACTATGGGGTTATAAAAAATATTAGTCCATGGCTTCAGGAAACTTACAGTCCCTTTAGAAGATAATTTGAAAACAGATGAAAAGATAGCTAGTAATAATGAAACAAAGAGTTGGAAGGAACCTTAAGGTGTCATATGCACTTCATGTCAAGCAGGAATAGCTTCTTTAAAATCCTGGACAAGTGGTTATTCAGCCTCTACTTGAAGACTTCAAGTGATGGGGAAATTACTATCACCAAAGGTAGCCCATTTCATTTCTATAAGATAATAAGTGCTGGATGAGTGGCAATGAGTGCTATAGGCAATCAGAAGAGGGAGATCACTTTTAGCTTGGGTGGCTAATGAAAGTTTCCTAGAGATTGAACTAAAACTGAATCTTGAAAGATCAACATAATCGCTGATATTTATATATACTTTAAGATTTGCAAAGTACTTTCCATACACCTATGAGATAAAAATGGATGGGATTTAAACTTAGTGAGGAAAGATAGCATTGCAGGATTAATTGTGGTACTATATTTAGACTCAGGAGTCAGAGACAGGAACCTGAAGACTTACCAGATGTATGGCCTCTCATCACCAATTTCATCTCTTATAAAAAGAGAAAATGGTGTGGAGAGAATAATTGATGTGCCCTAGATTAAGGTAGAGTTTAAATCCAGGCTCAGGCTACTATGTATGTGACCTTGAGCAAATCACTTAACTTTTTAAAAAATGGGAATAATAATTTCTTCCTAAAATAATCTTTGGGGCAACTAGGTGGCACAATGGCTGGAGTCCTGGTTCTGAGTCAGAAGAATCTGAGTTCAAATCTGCCCTCAAATACTTACTACTTACTAGCATGTTCTCTTGCATTGTAGGTATTCAGTAATTATTTGCCATATTGAATAAAAAAAGGCATAAAGAGATGCATTGAGATAGGAGAATGTATGACTCAACTTAGGAAACAAGGAGCAGACCAGTCTGTTTGCAGTGGAGGATTAGTGAAAAAGAGGAGGGGAGCAGTGAGAGATAAGATAAGACAGGAAAATTGAGATCTGATTGTGCAATATCAGGCAAAGTAACTTGAACCTGATTCTACAGGTGATGTGCCTGACAATCTAGAGTTCTATTCACAAGGCTACTGGCCTTATCACAGGCCCCTTCTCTTCATCCCCTGCTTCCTGAGCTTAAATGAATCCTGCTCTGGGATGCTCTGTTCATCTCCCTAGCAATCCATAAAACATGAGCTAGGGGTGATGGATGAAGGTGTTTGTCAGCTCACTACCCTGACAGCCTGATGGGAGGAACGGAATCAGCAGAGGCAGATGCCAATCAGAACCCCAAATGCTCTGAGACAGCTTCAGGGATCTGCATGGACAGGGGCAGCTGAACTTCAACTCTAGGCAGGAGGAGATCAATACTGCCGAGACAGCAAGGAAGCATCGCCTGCTTAGAAAGCAAACACAAGTCATCAAATGCCACTGAATTTCCCTTCCCAATGGCCTTCAGACTTTCTTTCTGTGGTATCAGAGAATTCATGCAAAAGAAAGCAAGGGACCATAATTCAGACTTTAGACATAGTAATTAAAAAGAGGTGTGCTGGTAAAAGTTTAACAATCAGTTCTTTCTTTCCCCTTCCTCCTTAAAAATGGATATGGGAAACATTTTAAAATTTAATCTGTACAATCTCTCCATAATTTTCTAAAGTCTAGACAATCAACAAACAATAAGTCAAGCTGCGATTTGTGATATTTGCTGATTTTTGAGTCGTAAAATGCTCATATTGAAAATTTTATACTCATTTAGTGTTTAAGTTGGCTCCAACACATCTGAGATCATTTTCTTTAATTTCTTCATTTTACAGATGAAGAAACTAAAACTTACAGAGTAATGATTTGCCCAAGGACATGTAAATAATAGAAGGTAGATCCTGGGTTTGAATTCAAACTCTGCCCCTATCCTGTGTGTGGTATTGGATAGATAGCTTGCTCTCTGTGTGCCCACTTTCTTTTTTTGTGAAATGAGGTCAGCAGGTTCTTACCTTCTTATAAATATTTCTGTGTTCTTGCAGACTTTATTCTGTTCCCCAGAATCCTTATTTTTCTATAAGATCATAACAACCGTGGGACTCACATCTCATCCCTACCCACTATGTCAAGGGCCTCTCCCTCCTTATAATTGGAAAGCCTGGAGGGTCAAGAGCAGAGTTTCATTTCAAGAGGGATCCCAGGATAACCATCTCTTCATTTTCCACTCTCCTTTTCTGGACTTTATTATGCCCCGTCAACATGGGTATCATTCTCTACTTTTAACTTCTTTTTTTGCCTATTAGACTGGGAACACTTTAAGGACAGGGGCTTTTTCTGTCTTTCTTTGCATCCCCAGGACTTGGTATAGTACTTGGCACATAGTGAAGAATTTATAAATGCTTCTTAACTGATCAAAGGAAGATAATAGTGAAAAGATTGGAAAAATAATAACATGTTTTACACAAATGCATGATATTATGGAATGGAAAATCTTCATTTTTCTTGTATAACTCTGGAGGAGATTTTGAAGAAGTTATGGAATACCTACTAGGGAGTTTGTGCTGAAAGATTTTAGCCTTAGCTCTTTAGCAAGAGGGTCATGATCCAGGAGGGAAGTACACAGAAGCTGGAGGCAGGAAAGCTGGACTTCTGCCCTGCTTCCATTACTAATCTCCTGAGAACTCTGGGAGTTTATCCTTTGTTCCTCTTGGAGTTACCCTTTGCTCCTCTAGCTTTCACTTTTATTTATCTGTAAAATGAAGAGATGGGTCAGGATGTTACCAATGTCCCCACCTATGTATGATTCTTAACAAATTGGCCCTGGAAATCTCATTTCAGACTTTCAATGATTTTTTTTTTTACTTAATAGTATTTTAAAAAATTTCATGCACAGACAGTTTTCAACATTCATCTTTGTAAGATTTTGAGCTTCAAATTTTTCTTTATTCCTCCCTCCTTCCTTTTTTCTCCCCTCCACATAGGTTATATATTCATAATCATGTTAAATATATTTCTACATTAGTCATGTGATAAAAAAAAGATTTAGAACAAAAGGGGAAAACCATGAGAAAAGAAAAAAATAAACAAAACCAAAGTGAAAATAGTTTGCTTCAATCTGCATTCACACTCCACAACATTTTCCATCATGAGTCTTTTGTAAGTCGTCTTTAATCATTGTATTGGTAAGAAAAACTAAATGTTATCTATAAGTTTGTGCCTATTCTGCAGATGAACTAAGTGAAATACAGAGATTGATTGTAATTGTTTTTCATGCGAAGTTGTATGAAGGACTCTCCCTTCAGTTTCTCCCCACCCAACATGTCTATGCTGTAGCTTTCTCACAGTGTCAACTTCCCCACTTATTTCATCTGTAATTCCTTTAATTAAAATTCCTTCTTTGGCTACACAAGAAAGATATATTGTCTCAGAAAGGTCCCAGTAAAAATGACTTTACTTTGAGTGGGAATAAAAAGAGACTTTTTTTTGGGGGGGGTTGCTTTCCTCTGCCCCTCATCTATGAGCCAGTTAAGCTTCAAACACAGCTCAGCCCGTGACTCCCAAACATCCTCTTCTGCAGTGGCTTTCTCCTGTTGGCAATTCTTCCTCCACTCTATAGCTTCCTCCTGATTAGTAATTTACTGTTTTGGTAAGAAACCCTGGGGATCTTCCTCTCCCAGATTATTTTTTTTAACTTGGTAAAAAATAACTCATATTATACCTAGGCTTAATTACTGAAGGGGCACTGCTTCCAGTCAAACCTGGAGGAGACTTAACCAAAGTCTCCCACTGCATCTGGGGCCATCCTTAGTTGTCTTAATTGTCTTTCCAATGGAACTGGATGGTTTCAGAGGAGAAAGTAAGGCTGGTAACCTTACACAGCCCTCTAATTCACTCCCATGTCATAGCATTACCTCCCTGATGTCTTGGTCCTCTTTGAAAGGAAAAATAACAACTACAACCTGTATTTAGCTATCATGTTGACAAATATTCAGTAAGCACTTACTATGTGTCAGGCACTGGACTAAGTTCTGGGAATATAAATACAACCAGAAAGAAAGACAGTTCTTATCCTCAAGTCCCTTATTTTCTAATAGGGGAAGAACACACATAAAAGGAAGCTGAAAAAAAGGAGAGGAGGAGAAAAGAGGAGAAAATAGGCCCCTTAGACAGATGAGTGGTTAGAGAAAATTTTCAGAGTCAGAAGTGTCCTCTGAAGAAGAATGAAAAAGTGGCTGATCCAGGCTTGCTCCTTAACTGGAAGTTCTGGGAGGAACCAGGCAATCAAAGGAAGAGACTGCAGAGCAGAGGGTGCTCCCAATAGGAGAACTTTAGGGTGCAGTGAACTTCCACACAGAAGAAGTTTGTGTGGTACTATGTCTGATGCATAATAGGCACTTCATAAATTTTTATGAATTGAATTGAATAGTAAAGAAAGTAAAGAGAGTAGAGCCTGGAGAGAAAGGAAGAGCTTTTATCATGTAAAAGACACTATTTGTAATGGAAGATTTACCAGAATAAATCAGCAAATTTTTGACCCAGTGAAAGAGACCATATTTTGTCTCAATTGCTACCTAATCTTAATCACAGAAAGGAGTTACTTTAGTCAAATTGACCTGTTGAAGACCTTAGCTTAAAAAGCCCAAGGTCTCTTATTACATCCAGGGGCATTTCCAGTCATCCTGATTTATATCTGGCCACTGGACCCAAATGACGCTGGAGGGGAAAGTGAGTCAAATGACCTTGAACAATTTTCCCTCCCTCAAATCCAATTCATTTACATGTTATGGTATCTCCTCCCTGATATTGGAGTCCTCTTCAAGAATGAAGGAAAAACGACAACAATAAGAATAAATGACCCAAATTTGTACTTTTGAGATGGAAAGGACATTAGAAGTCATTTAGTCTAACGCTTCTTAAACTGTCACAAATCCATATAGGATTGATGTGATGATTCAGGAGACCAAATGAAGTGCTCTAGAAGAGCAATTCCTGGTCACCAAATGATAAGATTGTAGGCAACAAATGTTGGGGTTTGGTCATGTGAAGAATTTACAGTGGTCATTCTTTTTTGGCAAAAGGTCGGTTTATTTAAGTGAAGAGGTTACAGACAAAATGAAGAGCTACAATAAGCACCAGGAGTGGCAAATATGAAATAGAGTCAGGAAAGCATATAGTTAGCAATGAAAGGAGTTTTTTTTTTAAACAATTAATGATAAAAAGACAAATTCCCTAGTGCAACTCACAATTTACCAGGAAAAAGGGAACAAACACCCCATGAGGTTGGAGTATGCCTTTAGCTGGCAGGCTAAATAGTAAAACATATTTAGCAACCTAAAAGAGTTAAGTTATAAGAAGGAGAAAGACACCATAAGGCATGGTGAGGGGTGGATAGGAGAGAGACATCATATGGCATGGGGGAGGAGCAAAGAGAAAGACACTATGAGGCAGGGTGCCATGGTGGGCTATAACCCCAAAAGGGATTCAGCAAAGATGACATGAGCTGTGGATAGATTTATAGGGGAAATTTAACCCCAGGGGTTTGACATAACTTAGATTTCTGACTGGACTTAGCAAAGTGGGGCTATCTAGGACCTCCACAGAGGATGGGATCATAAAGCTAACCTGATGTCTATTTCTGTCGTAGAAATGACCATGCCTTTCCCTGCCTGACCCTGGGAGCAATTTTATCAATGCTTCCATTCCCTCTCTGCCAACCGCATCCACTTATTGGGGACCTCATCAGGGTAGCATAACTGAATGTGGCGATTGTATAAATATTTGGCAATAGTAACAAATATCAAATATTCCTCCAAGATTTAATTCTTTATGTGAAAATAAACAAGCACAAGCATTTCATTAATATGGAAATTTGCTTTCATCATTAATAAATGGTGAGTGGCAAATTATATATATATAATATATATATATAACAAATATATATATTATATATAACAAATAATTATATATATAACAAAAATTTGTTTTAAAATAATTTTTTTATAATTTATTATCAGTAAATATTTGTTTTGTATACCTATTTTATATATCTAGATACCTAGGGTTGAATAACAATTTCTGTGGAGAATGGAATTGGAGGGGGAAAAAAAAAATTTTGAGAAGCTCTGTTCTAGTCTAAGCCTTCTATTTTCCAGATGAGGAACTGGAAGCTCAGAAAACATAAATGAGAGTGGGAGACAGGATAGAAATCCAGCCTTTGCTCCAAGTCTTTAAGTGTAGCCACAATGTCATACTGCTCTCATAAAGCTCCTTTCCTTGTATTATTGTTGAAAATTTCACTTGTACTAATAATCTCCTCAACTAGACTATAAGCTCTTATTGCTCCATAGCTCAGTGAATAGAATTAACAAGTCTGGAGTCAGGAAGACTCATTTTCCTGAGTTGAAATTTGATTTCAGACATTGACTAGCTGTGTGACCCTGGGCAACTCATTTATCCATGTTTGCCTCAGTTTCCTTATCTGTAAAATAAACCAGAGAAGGAAATCCAGTATCCTTGCCAAGAAAACTCCAAATGTAGTCACAGAGTCAGACATAACTGAAAATTTGCACACTCATACACATACACAAACTTCAGTATTTTTGCCAAACAACCCCAATGGGGTCACAAAAAGTTAGACATGACTAAAATGACCACAAAAAAGAGTAATCTCCTTAACTAGACTATAAGCTTTTATAAGAGAGATACCATTTCTTTTGCTTTTCTTAATTATCTATGATGTCTAAAATAGGTCCCTGAACATTATAGAAACTTCATCAATATTTATTTACTGACTTAGTGGGAGGGAGGGTTGTATAGGACAAAGAGTAATGATATTGGAGACAAAGAGTCTGAGTTCAAATTGTCTTTCCTAACTATTTAACTTTGAGTTATTTCTCTCTGACTCCCACTTTTGTCATTTGGAAAATGAAGAGGTTGAACTGGATGACCTCTTAGGTTCTTTCTTGTGCTAAATCTTATGCTCTAATCTGTAAAATGACATGTATATTATAGTACTGACCTCATAGGGTTGTTATAAGGATTAAATATGATGATATACATTGGAAGTGTCAGGGGCCAAGTTATATAGCCTTCAGCACTCTTGAGTTTGGTCCAAACCAGATTAAAACAGAATTGGGAGAAAAATATGGAAAGACTTAGACTTATAAAGGATGATGTTATCCATCTTTAGAGAAATAAACAGGCATGATATTGTCTTATAGAGATGTATGTGAATTATATATGTATATATGTGTATGATTACACAATCTATGTATATGTATGTATATTTAAATATAACTACACTTAATTGTTGTCTCCTTGGGGGAGGTGGGTGAGAGAAAAGAATAAAGTAAAAAGTGCCCAGCAGAGAATAAAAGAAAACCTACATGAAGAAAGAAAAAGATGGACAACTTGAATATAATGTTTAGCATTTATTATATAGATTCTCTTTAAATGGGATCTTAATGTTTTATTTTTTGAATCCTCTCTTGTATTCTGCTATACTCATGGCAATTTTTTTTTTCTATTTAAGTTTTAAATAAACAAATAATTGGAAGATATTTAAGAAAATAAATAAATAAAATTACAGCAGAACATAGATAATATTAATATGTGGTTTTCTAAATCAACACATGACCTGCAGGGATCATCACATATGATTTAGTGATAACTATTTCTTTTTGACTTTGATATTGCCAGTATAACAATTTATTTGTTGTTGCAGAAAGGTTCCAAGTTTTGAATTTGAGAACCTCAATTTAAATTCCAACTCTGGTCCTTTCTAGTTGTGTGGGCTTAGGAACCATTTTGGTTCACCTCTCAGTTTCCTCATTTGTACAATGAGGGGATTGACTTTGAAGATCTTTTTCATTTTGAAATCTACCTTTTGGCTTCAAATCCATATAAATGTGAGTTATTATAATGGGGGAAATACTATGCTGATCAGGTTATCATTTTAATGTTGTATATGAAATCTGCATTATGTACACATAGATACCATATACCTGTAATATATATGTATATGCATAATATAAATATGGATATGGATATAAATATATAATTAATATATATTTTTAAGGTCATGGTCTTGCAAGGAAAAGTGTTTTCACTTTCCAGATCTTGGAGGCCAGATAAGAATTTAAAGGAAGCTACATGCAAGACCATAACCTTAAAAAATTATATACTTATAATCATATATATCATACATATGTATAAAATCATACATAAATATGTATATACCATATTTCAGTATAATAATAACATTCTTAATTTTATGTATTTTACCTCAAGCATTTTAAAATATTCTGAGAGGGTGTTGATGAAATTGATGAGATTGATGAAGGGGTCTAGGTCCCCATAAATTTGTGAAAAATTCCTGGTCTGAGGTATTTCCCCTGTTTTCCCTCTCTCAAAGCTCTTCTAGTACATTGAAGCTCCAATGAACAGCTAACATTTCTCTAACTCCTTTTTATCAAAGGAAGCCATCTAAATGATTTTTTCAATCATTCTTTCAAGAATTGGTCCTCTACCCATCACTATTTCATCTATCTCTCCCTATTTTCCCGACACTAACTATTATCTATCTTTTTGTAGGAAAGACATTTTGGGATAGTACAATGAGTTTTGTTTTGGAGTCAAAAGATCAAGATTTCAATTCCACTCCTAATATTTCTTAGCAATATGATTTTGGGTAAGTCATTCCCAATATTCCTGCACTTCAATGTCCTTATCTTGAAAACAGGGATAATAATATTCATCCTACCTACCTCACAAGGTTATTGTGCTGAGGACAGTAATTTTAAAACTGTAAAATTCAATAAAAAGATGAGTTTTTTTTTTTTTTGGAAGCAGCATAGTGGAATAGAGTGAATCCTATATTTGTAATCAGAAGACTGTTTAAAGGCCCACCTCTGCCACTTGCTCTTTTTTGACTATGGGCAAGACATTTGACTTCCCAGGGCTTCTATTCCCTCTAAGTGCAAAGTGAAAGGGTCGGACTTCATGGTGTCTAAGGTTTCTTCGAATTTTAATTGCTTTGGACTGCACTCTGTACAGAGTTTTAAAACCTCACTCAATCACAGGTGACTCTGTTTAAGTTACTTGATTTATTTAGATCTCAGGTTAACAAAATTTAGAGCTGGCAGGAGCATTCAAGATCATTTAGTTCAACCACCTCAACTTATGATTGAAGAACCTGAGGCTCAGACATATAAAGTGACTTGTTTAAAGTCAAATAAGCAACAATTATCAATGCTGGTGTTTGAACCTAGTTTCTTAGATTCCAAATTCTGTATTCTTGCCAACAAACCACATTTTTCTCTTTGTTTAATGGCTAGGAATTAAAGGGGAATGGATAAGGTAATTGTCAAGGTCCCTTCAAGGTATAATTTTTAATATTATTTACATATACATATATCTATGTACATGTACATATACATACATGCATACACACAGACTATACCTGTATGTTTTGATGTCACACAAAAGGCTGAAAGAAGTGGGAACAAAGTGGGAGCCTGGATGTTAAAACATTAACACAATATTCTTTCAGGCTTTCTTGACCAAGAAGTAGATGATATCACCTATTTTTCCTTTGTTATATTTTATGTTTGCATATTAACAAAAACCTAACTTGTCTCCCTGCTTCTTGAAGCTTCCTTTTCCATATTATCCCCCTACTTTTCTTGAGGGTAAGAGGAATAGAGAAGTTTGGAAGTTATTAGGAAGTGACATGAAGCCTTGGTCCTGAGCAAAATAAGAAAAAAGTTAAGAGTGCTTAGTTCCAGGGGCAGAGTTCAGCCTCTGGTAAGAGAACCATGGGGAGGATAGCTGGAGTATAGTCAGCATGGTTTGGAAATGGAAGAGAAGTAGATTATATGACCAATATGATGGCAAAGCATTTTCTCTGATCCTCACAATTTCTCAAATCTCTCCAAAACAGGAATTATGTGCAATAGATAAAGCAATTTCAGCTGTTTTCCCTAAGATGCTGAGAACCTTAAGAAAGCAATAACCAAATAAATTAATTGAAGAGAAGGCTAATCTCTAAACCCTAAACCACTCACTCAGCAGCCTTCCGTTTTCTCCTGCAGGCCACTCTGTTCTGGCAGGATTTTACAAGCTGACCGACAGATTTGCAATAGAACTCTACTCTGCTCCTGTCCCCAAAAGAAGGAAACCGGTGCTCAACCTGAAAACTAAGAATAGACATAATTAGAATAGTGTTTCTGGGGTTCCACCAGGCCTAACATAAAGAGGATTAGCATTCATTTAAGGCTATTTCTATCCCTGTAGAAGTCTCTTGGGGGGCGGAGTAAAAGTAAATTCCCTTCTATGAAAGGAGGCAGCTTTGAGGTTTAGCCCCTGGGGAAAATGCCATCGGAAGGGAAGGAGTTAGAAAGTGAGTAAAAGGAGAAAATTTATAAAGACTGCAATTATCAGCTATTTCAGGAGGCAGAAGATAGTTTTAAAGGTTGAGAACAAGTAGATAAACCAACAGAGGAAATATTAGCCACAGAAGAAAATATAGCCTCATGAAAATGGAGATGTGTGAAGTGTCCAAACTCTCCATTCAAGACTCTTCACAGTCTATCTCCTTTCACAGATCCTGGGCCATCACCAATTATTTTGACTTATGCCTTGCCAAATGACTTTGGGCTCATCTGCCTCTGGAGGACAGATTGAAGCTGATGACTTTTCAGAGCTCTTTCTCACTGAAGTCCAATTCACTTTTAAGTCAAGACATTATCCCTCCCCCCATATCATTGGGTCCTCTTTGACAAACAACAACTACTACCACATTTTACAGACACCTACACAATCTACTTTAACTTCCATTAATGATGATTTCATTTTTCAAAATGCAGAGGAAGTAATGAAGGAGAAATTCAACTCTGGATCAATGTTTTGATTAAAGCTGTTTATTTTCAAAGCACATACATAGATAATTTTCAACATTCAATCTTGCAAAACCCCGTATTTCAGTTTTTCTCTCCCTTCCTCCTTCCTCCCCTAGACAACAAATAATCCAATATATTTTAAACAGGTGTTATTCTTCTATACATATTTCCATATTTATCATGCTGCACAAGAAAAATCAGATCCTAAAGGGAAAAAAATGAGAGAGAAAACAAAATGCAAGCAAGCAACAATAAAAAAGTGAAAATGCTATGTTGTAGACCATACTCAGTCCCCACGGTCCTCTCTCTGGGTTTAGACAGCTCTCTCCATCACAAGATCATTGGAATTGGCATCAGTCATCTCATTGAAAAAAACCACATCCAGCAGAATTGGTCATCATATAATCTTGTTGTGTACAATGATCTCTTGGTTCTACTCGCTTCATTTAACATCAGTTCATGTAGGTCTCTCCAGGCCTCTCGAAAATCATCCTTTTCTTACAGAACAATAATATTCCATAACATTCATATACCACAATTTACTCAACCATTCTCCAACTGATGGGCATCCTCTCAGTTTTCTGGATCATATTCTTACCAAGGAGGATAAATTATTTCCTAAAGGAGGAATGATGGAACCTTAGAGGAAATGCCTGCAATTTATCAACTTTTGTGATAGAGAAGAAGAAAGTCTGACAAATTTTATAATCTTGGGGAAGCATATTTTAAGGGGACCAGAGAAGGGATAGGTCAGATTCCATAGACTAAAATTCAATAGGGGAAGAATACTTAAGAGGATAGGAAATTTTCAAAAATAAAATTTGAATAATGTATAAAAAAGTAATTCTCATGAGAAGAAAGAGAAATTGTCTTAGGAAACTGATGGGAATTCCCAGGGAACTTTCTGACCAATAAAATTTTTGAAAAACTTACAAACTTATTATTATGCTGAGGCAATTGGAGTTAAGTGACTTACCCAGCATCACACAGCTAGGTGTGTTAAGTGTCTGAGATTGGATTTGAACTCAGGTCCTTCTGACTTCAAGGTTAGTACTCTATCCACTGTACCACCTACCTGCCCCAACTAACAAACTTACAAACAAAGGCAGATAATAGACACAATGAATACAAAATGGCCATATAACAATAGTGTGAAGAGTATTAAAGAAAAAGAGCTGGAGTTGGGCTGGCAAGAAAAGTTACAAAAACACTGTTTTTTTGTCCTTTAGAGAAATAATCCATGGCCTAGAACCACTTAAAATTGAACCGATTCAATTTTATTGACCTCCCGAAAAAGTCTGCTACCTTTTGGTGCATTACTCTTACCCAGAATATCTGGAAAAATTACAAAACATATAAATCTCCTTAAATGTAAATAATAAAGTTTCCAGTTTCTACAAGATTAATCAATGTAAAAGTGGCATTGAATGTAGGACAGACTTTGTTTTACCCCACAGAAAATAAAAAGTATTCACTAGAGTCTAAAAACTACCAACACAATTCTCTGTCCTTTCCTACGGGTTTCATTTTTTGTGTTCCATAGAGACACTCTAAATTCTTGAACTTTCCCAGAAAGGAAATAGATTTTGGAGCTGCTAGATATGATACCCCCCTTTTACTGGATCTGAATTACTCAAAAACACTCATTGTAATAGTGGAAGTTAAGCCAATTTGTCTCCATAAATCATTTTATTCTCTTGCTGCAGCTAATGGGGCCTGATGGGTTACTATTCTTTCCAAGAGTCATACTACATATTTAGGAAATTCCCTTTTTCTGGTCAGAAGACTCTTTCTCCAAACTTTTGAACTTGAGGTTATATGTGTAAGACAAACTTTAAAGCTTGTTCTTCCCAAGAAATCTGCTTTCTGTGGAATCTTTATTCTATATTGTGCTTCCTAGACACTCCCCTCTCCCCTTCTAGGCCAGGGTTCAGGAACGACATTATTCATTAACTCACCCTTTCTGGCAATAAGTGTAATTGTCATGCTTCTCCAAACTACTCTGTTTCTTCCTCACTACTGCCATCCCTTGGGCTGAGAAATTCTGCTCTCTGGTATCTTGTTCTCTGACCCATTTTCAGGAAAGGAAAAAGAAAGGCAAAAGTCATGCAGGAATTATCCCCTTGTTCTTTTTGGCCAAGCATATGGAGCAACTCCCATGTACCTTTGCTGATAGGCACCTGATAAGATTGCTGGAAGTGGGGAGGAAAAATTTTAGCTCCTCCTTAAGTGAATAATAATATTGCTCAGTTTGGATACTAATAACAATTCTGAGAAGGTACTTGACATAAACTGCTATTACCTTAGAGTTGTTTGTAGTGGGAGGATGGGGGAGAGAGAGGCAAAATCTCTTTTAGAAATTGGGGAAAAAAAGAAAAAATTCAAACCTTTTAAACTTTTGACATTCAAATTATGAGGCTATGAATGTTACTTTTTTATTATAGCTTTTTATTTACAAGATATAGGCAAGGGTAATTTTTCAGCACTGGCCCTTGCAAAACCTGTTCCAACTTTCCCTCTCCTTCCCCACACTCCCTCCCGTAGATGGCAGGTAGACCAATACATGTTAAATATATTAAAGTATATGTTAAATACAATATATGTATACATGTCCATACAGTTATTTTGTTGCACAAAAAGAATCGGACTTTGAAATAGTGTACAATCAACCTGTGAAGGAAATTAAAAATGCAGGCGGACAAAAACAGAGGGATTGGAAATGCTATGTAGTGGTTCACACTCATTTCCCAGAGTTCTTTCGCTGGGTATAGCTGGTTCTATTCATTATTGAACAAATGGAACTGATTTGGTTCATCTCATTGCTGAGGATGGCCAGGTCCATCATAATTGATCATCATATAGTATCGTTATTGAAGTATATAATGATCTCCTGGTCCTGCTCATTTCACTCAGCATCAGTTCGTGTAAGTCTCTCCAGGCCTTTCTGAAACCCTCCTGCTGGTCATTTCTTACCAAACAATAATATTCCATAACTGAATGTCTGTTTCAAAGAAACTATTTGTTGAACATGGAAGAAAAAAAATTAGAGTAAACACTTGATACAAATGTTTCTTCTATTTAGGTGAGAAGGATTCTTAGTAGGAACTGCACTTACAATTTCAGTAGATAATGATAACACTGAATGATACCAGAAGCAACTTGACTTGATTCATCATTTTGTCTCACTTTTTCTAGGTAGAAATACGAGGGGCACCTCAAATTACAGTGTGACATAGTCTTCAAAATAAAGCACTGGCATGTGAAAAAGATTGCCTTAAACATTAAAACCAAAACCAAAACCACCCCAACCTACTTGATGCCCTTTAATGAGTTCAAGTCATCAAGCTGAGATAAATCATATGCTGGGTTGTAGAAAAAACTGTGATTGGTAAGCTATTACTGTCAATAATCTGTAAGAGGTTGTGGAGAAGAAATGCTCAGCAGGATTGGAAAAGGGCAAAGGCTATCTTAATTTTCAAGAAAAGGAACAGTCTTTAAACTCTAAGCTGGTAGGCTTAATTTCCTGAAAAAATTCTAAAATGCATAATTAAAAGGATGGTTAATGAATATTTAAAACAAATCAGGCTATGAACACAATCACACATGTATACATACAAAAGTATATTGCTTTACCAAGGACACACTGTAGTTGATTGAACTCACTTTAAAAAATAGAATTGTTAAACTATTAGAGCAGGAGAATGTTTTAAATATAGCGTATCCATACCTAGTTAAAGCATTTCATAAGCTCTTTTGTTATTATTGCACATAATATAGAAGGATATGGGCTAGATAATTGTACAAGTAGGTGTATTTGGAAGCAGTTGAATAGATAGATTATTTGTTGTTGACTTGGGAAAAGATCTCTGAGTGAATGCCCCCAAAATCTTGGCCCTGTGCTTTTCAACATTTTTATAAGTGACTTGCTTATCATGTTTGTCAAATTTATAGCTAATGGCATTGCTCAGGGAATAGCTAACAATTAATTTTATGGTTTAGGACCCAAAAAGATCTAAACAGACTAAAGTGTTGGGCTTTATCAATGAATCAGTCAATAAGTATTTTTTTAAACTTCTACTCTGTGTCAGGCATCAGGGATACAGGGACAAAGAACTGACAATTGCTAGTCACAAAGAAAGAGATTACACTCAAGGGATCTAAGACATGAAGTTTAATAGTGTTAACATAAATAAAATAAGTGGATAAATTAGAATGTGAGGCTTCATCAATTCACCAATCAACAAGTATTTTTAAGCTTCTGCTGTGTGTCAGTAATTAGGATAACAAACATAAAGAACAGAAATTTTGCTATTTGCAAGTATTGGATGGATTTTAATGGATTTAAGAAAATGAAATTTAATAATATTAATGTAAAATATAGGGTTCAAAACACCAACTTCATAAATATAATATGGGAAAGGTATGCTCAGATCATAATTTGTTGTGAAAAGAACTGGAGATAATAGTAGATTATAAAAACTTGTGAGTCATATGATAACATAGTCACAAATTTAATGTGATCTTCCTCTGTATGGAGAGGTCCAGTATTGAGGAAGGAGAGGCTCACTGTTCTATGTTCTTGTGAAGCCACGTTTGTAATATCTGTAATAGAAAGCATACTCCCTTTCAATTTTATTTATTGCCTGAAAATTACCTATCTTTTATTTTTTCACAACTTCCAAATATATTGCTTTCCCTTCTTCCCAGAGAGTTGTCTCTTATAACACAAAATAAAAAAAGCATACAAATGGGGAAGCAGTTCAAAACTAACCACAATACTAATTAAGTTTGATGGTATATTCTCTATATCATACTCATAGTTCTCCACATCTGCAAATGAGAGGAAAAACTCCTTTGTTTTTCAATACAAAGATGGAACTTTAACATTACATAAATTTCATTTTTGTTATTCTTCTTAGAATTGGCATTATTGCTATCATTGTGAATATTGTTTTCCTGATCTCCTTTACTTCATTTTGTGTCAATTCATGTCTTTCCATGCTTATCTATATTCTCCTCTTTTTTATAACTTAGTAATATTTCATTATATTTATGTATAACAGCTTGTAGTTATTTTCTATTCATAAGCATCTATCTTGATTTCAGGTCTTTGCCACCATAAAACGTCCTGCTATAAATATTTTGATATAAATGGGACTTTTTTCCTCTTCTAGATTTAACCTTCCTGTAGTATATGTATTGCAGTGGAATTTCTACGTAGTCCCTTTCTTAGCATAATTCCAGGCTGCTTTCTTTAATGGTTGCAGCAATCAACAGCTCCATCAAACATCTATTAGTATGTCTGTCTTTCCATAGTCCTCCAATATTAATTCTTCAAATCTTTGTTTATTTCTTGGTTGTGGAGAAAAACCTCAGCATTGTTCTGATGTGCATTTCTCTTATTTTTAGGTATTTGGAGCCATGACAATGCTTATAGTTTGGAATTCTCTTGAGAACTATTCATATTCTTTGATATGCTTTATTAAAGAAGTCATATGTTTGTATTTGTTCCCTATATATCTTGAATATTGGCTATTATTAGAGGTATTTTATGCAAAGATTTTTTCCTCTTTAGTAATTTCCATTCTTATTCTAGTTGCTTGATTTTGTTCATGTATGTGCCATATTTTAGGAATAATGTTAATAACCTTAAGAATATGTACAAGAAGGATAAGGAGATGGTAAAGGGTTTTGAAATTATGTTATGTAATGATTAGTTAAAAGAACAGGAAGTGTTTGGCTTGGAGAAGAGAGAATTCAGTGGATCATAAAAGTTGTCTTCAGATATTTGAAGGGCTGTGACATGGAAAAATTAGATTTGTTCTTCTTGGCTTTGTAGGATACAGCTAGGAACAATGAGAAGAAATAGCAAATAAATTTATTTAGTTTTGGTGTAAAGAAAAATTGCCTGGAATTATAAATATCCTAAAATGTGATGGGTTACTTTGAGAGGTTTTAGATATTCAATATTCACTGAATATTTTCACGTGAAGACTGTATGCCCACATGTCAGGTATATTGTAGAGGTGATTTTTGTTCATGTACTTGTTGGAATAGATGGTCTCTGAGGTTTTGTCTTACTTGGATTCTAAGAACTGTGTGACACTGGGCAAATGAGTTTCTATCCTAAAATCCCACTTTCCTTACCTATAAAATGGAGGTAATAAATACATTATAGAGTTATTGTGAGGAAGACATTTTCTAAAGTTTAAACTTAGTCCTTCAAAAATTTGTAATTGGTTGGTGTGATAATCTCCCACCCATGCAGATAGCTACCTTTCTATGATTTAATAGGTAGTTTTTGAAAGTTATGATTGTTGAAAAATTCATCACCCTGTATTCAATGGGTAATGAGCCTCTCCAAACTGAGCAAAGCTGGTCCTGGAAAAACAAACTCATCAACCATTCCTTATTTAGAACCTTTCTGTAGGTTAGATCTTGGCATAATTTGTATTCCTCTGACAAAGCCTTCAAAAAGTAGAACCACCTCCATCCTTTGATGAGATCTAAATCATGAAGAGCCCTCATCATGATGAAGATGATACTTACTTTTCCACTCTCATTTCTCCCCCTAGAACTTTGCCTAGTTCTTTCTTTACCTTAACTACACTCCCTCTCCTGTCATATTTCTGCTCTGTGTTTTATTCTCAGGCTGACACATGCAATCTCTATCAGAGGAAAATTTGTTACAGAGAAAAGAGCGCTGACTTTGGAAGCAGCAGACCTTGATTTGAATCCTGCTGATAATTCTTTCTCCCTGTGTGGCTTTGGGCAAATTTCTTAATCTTTCTAAGTCATATTTCCTTCATTTGTAAAGTATGGGGTTTGGACTGGATTGCTTTTAAGATCCCTTTCAGCTCCAGATCTATGAGCCCATGATCAAAGAGATCCTTTGTAAAAAGAGAAAGAGAGATTAAGAAGATGGATTTGCTTTTGATAACCTGTATTTGTCCAAACAAGTACCATAATTATTTGTTCGTGTCTATTTGTTCATGCTGCATTATAAGGTCCTTGAGAGCAGTATCTATGTTCTAACTATATTAATGCCCCTAGTGCCTTGCATAGGCTTGTACATTGGCAGAAATTAATAAATATTTGTTGAATTGCTAATAAGCTCAGCAGGGAAGGAGCAGGAATGACTGGGACAGGACTCTAGAAAAGCTAAAACTGAGTCATATTTTTAATGAGCCCCTGAATAAAATGTAATAATATTAATCATAATACTTTGCAAATTTATGTCATCACATAATTATCTCATTTGATACTCATAATAATTCTATGATACAGCGAGTGGAAAAATTAATATTCCCATTTTATATGTGACAAAACTGAGTCTGAGTGATTTGTCCAACTCAGAGAATGTGTCACCTGACCAAGGTCACACAGCTAATAAGTGAGAAAGTTGGGATTTGAACCCAGAGTAGAAAGGCAGGGGAAGAGGCTGTGGGTGTGTGGGATGTAGAAAAGGCAAGGTCTTCCTTCTACACTCCTTCCCTGAGTGAAGGAGCCAGATTTTGGCCTCTATACTTTAAAAAATGCCCATCAGTTGGCTGCCATTGGCATGTCCAGAAATATAACAGGAAAATGGATTATGCCCATTATGGGAAAATATAGATGAAACCTATTTCTAATGAAAATATGGCCCCTCTTATTCCCACTGTCTATTGCAGTAAATGGTTTGATTTAAGATTTCAGAAACAGTATGGGGGAGGAATTATTTGAATTCTGTTTTGGACTGTGGCTCTGTAAAAAGGCAAGAAACACAGACTATTTCTTAAAGCTAGATGGCATTGTGGTACCAGAGCTCTTTCTGTTGAGACTTTTCGATTTCTCTCTGTTCCCCTCAGTGATCACCAGCGGAAAAGCACTAGGGGTAGGCCCTGACTGGTTGTCATTTCCATTGTCACAGTTCAGGGGTTTTTGAAAAATCGGATGAAGCCCTGATTCTATAGACTGTCTTGTATTTTTCTCTGATTCTTTAATGTGTCTGAGCATCATCTTCCCAGATAAGCCATGTGCTCCTCCAGGAAGCACAGGAAGGCATCTATTAGGTCACTTAGCCTAATCCTTTTATTCTATCAAGATCCAGGAAAGTTAAAGCACCTGCTCAAGGTCATAAAACTAAATATGTTTTCTTTTCCATTGATGAAAGATTATTTCTTAGTTAGTCCGGTCACTCAGGCTTAAATGTTACAAGTTCCTTTCCCTTCTTCCCTGTTCTAGCCCATATGCAGCCTATCAGGTGTGTCCTACTGCAATATACTGGGGAGCATCATCATGGTGTAATAGAAAAAGCAACGAATTTAGTGTCAGAAGGATCAAGTTTGAACACTGCTTTTGCTACTTGCTACCTCTGTGACTTTCAACATACCACATAACTTTGCTTGCCTCAATTTGCTCATCCATAAAATGAGGGAGTTGGACAAGGTGGCTTTTAAAGTCCCTTTCACTGTGGCTATTTCTCGAATGAATGGAGAAAATATTTATTATTTACTATATGCCTAACATTGCGCTAAGGGTTGGAGATAAAAATGAAAAAAAAGGATATAGTATTTATTCTGAAAGAGCTCATGTTTTATTTGGGGAACACAACATAGATAAGAAAGCGATTGCAAAGGCCCAGAGTCCCTAAGGGTGCAAAAGCAGGTCAGGTTGTATGTTTAGAGTCTGGAAAGTTTAACTTTAGGTAAGACAGCAAGGCCTGGAGAACCTTAGGAGATAATGAATGGAAGGGGAGATGGTAAAGCCTGGTAGACCCTCATCTCATTAAAAGATTGTAGTTGGTGACTCCCATATCACCCAAGCAATGTGAGCAGATACATCTTTTCTCTCTTCACTAATCCCTTTTAATCATAACATTAAGCTCTTATCATCTCTTGCCTGGATTATTCTAATAACTTCCCAATTAGTTGTCTCCAGGTTCTTCTTTTTTAAGCTGCTTATGCCCATAGCAAGTAAAACAATTTCTCTCCTAGAGCGCAGATATATGTCATGTCAGCCTTCTGTTTAAAAGGCCATAATGACTCCCACAGTCTCTAGGAAGAAATACCAACTAAACTGGTCTTGAAGGCTGGCCACAATTGTCTACAATTTAACTTCCGTTCTTATTTTACATTATTTTCCTTCACATACCCTGCTTCTTGTTGTCTAATTATTCCACTCTTGCCTGACTCTTTATAACCAAATGGTTTTTCATTTTCTTCTCCAGATCAATTTTTAGTTGAGGAAACTGAACCAAACCAGATTAAATGACTTGTCTAGGGTAACATAGTTAATAAAGTGTGTGAGGCTGGATTTAAACTCATAAAGATGAGTCTTCTTAATATCAAGTCCTATGTCTATTCACTGTGCCATTTAGCTGATCCTAACACCCTACATTACATGCAAACTGACGTACCAACTGATCTTTGAACTTGACCTTTAATATCCCATCAAGATTTCACATTGATTATAGATTGTTTGGAGTACATTACAAAAGGTAACCTCCACTGTTTAACATACTTTTCTTTCTTCAAAATTCAATTCTTCCTGTTGTTTACAGATGAAAATATTTTCTCTCTCTTCCACTTTTCAATCAGCACAGTTTGAATCAGTTTCTTACTCCTATCACTGTCTTTGTTGAATCAGTATACATTCTGTATCTCCCTTAGTAGAATGCAACATCTTTTAAGGTAAGTAATTTATCTTTGCATACTCAGTGCTTTGATTACTTCACAAATGTTTGATAAATGAATAAATGAACAAACGAGTGAACAAAAGAATGAGGTACTAAATCCAAATCTCCTAATTTGCAGGTATTTTTCCCAGCATAATATGATGATAGAGAGATACAGCTAATTTTCCTCCATGTACATTCATTCCTTAGCCCCCTTCTCTTTCTCTTACATACCCACAAATTAAATACAAAAAAATAGAAAAAGGAAAAAAGCAAGAGAGGAAAAAAAGCATTGCTGTGGACACACCAGAACATGAGAGGATTCATAATATGAAAAAACAGAATGCCATTTCAAGAAAGTCCATATAACGAACCACCCATTGTGTTCAGAGCTGTCCATTTTTCCTTGTTTTGTTGTAGGTTTCCTTTTATTCTTTGTTGTACACTTTTTACTTTATTCTGTTTTCCCCTTTTCCTTCCTACTACATTCTACAATATATATTGGTATATACAAGATATATTTATATATACACATACATATATAAATATACACACATATACATATATATATATACATAGATAACTATAATCATACATAGATATACACATATATTTTCATATATACCTATGTAAAATGTACTATGCTTATCTTCTCTTTTTGAAAGTGTTTAATGTCATCTTCATAAGTCCATCTTTCATAAGTCCATAAACTAATAAGTCCACTTCTAAATCCACAAACTCATTTCCTATGCCATAACAATATTCTAATCTTATAGTATCTAAAAAATAGTCTAAAACAATATTGATTAATATGGCTGACATAGAGTATAATTTCCTTATTTTTCTCTTTTGATTATATCTATTTTAACTTTGTCTTCTTTTCTCCTATCATTCCCCAACTCAGGAATACTTTGTTTCTTTTCTTCTGACTATACTAATATATCTTGTTCTTGAAAGATTAGCTCAAATCCCATATGAGATAGGAGATGATTAGAATTTAATGAAATCTGAGATGTCATCGAATTATATTTTTATCTGAAGTTCACTTCTCCTCTAGGAATTCTGGCGCCCAGAGAGAAGCACAAAAGAAGCCCAGTGCAAATTAAAAGAAAGCTCAAGATAAAAATAAAAGATTTAGAAGAGTCATAAAGAGGAATACCACAAAGAATCAATTAGGATTAGCATTGCTGAGCAGCAATGAGAATCCAGTTGAGATTTAGATAGCAAAAAATTGTAGTAGATATTGGTCAGTCTGATTCTGTCACAGCCTCCAGCAGTATTGAGGAACATGTCTAAAAAGAGAGAATTTGGATGATCAGAGTGATTCAAAGCTAAGATTGGGAAAGGCTTATAAGTTGCAAGAAGAAAAGGGGGCAAGGAAGTCTAGTAGAGAGGACCATGTAAAATTCCTTAGTTAATGGAGAGGAAAAGAGGAAAATGAAGTCAAAGAAAAAGAAGTCAAAGTCAAGGGCCAATGAGAATGCAGAGGGATGGAGGAATTGGAGGTTGTGATGAGAAGAAAGAAAAGGTTTAAGAAGAAAAACATGAGCAGAAATGGAATAAGTGGAAGTTATGGGAAGACAGAGGTAACAGTAGAATACTTATTATATTGCTTAGGAAACTCTTCCTATCCCTGGTGAGATCAGTGATAGGATTGAATTTGTATGTGGCTGAAACAGAATATAGCTTAGGTGACTAATGTTGAAGAAATTAATGAGATAGAAGGTCAGGGTGTTTTAATGGACATCAAGATATATATTAGAGTCTTCAAGGAAGACCTGAGTTCAAATCCCTCAGCTACTTAATAGTTATGGGATACTGGACAAATCATCTAACCTTGAAGTCTCTGTTTTTTTATCTGTAAAATGACAATAAATAATAGTATCTATATCACAAGATTGTCTTGAGAATACAGTGAGATAATATATGTATAGTACTTTGTAATCCTTAAAGTGCTATGTAAATGCTAGCTAACATATTATTCTTATTAATTATAATTATTCACATATATGGTTTTATATATATTTATATAAGTATAATTAATTATAATGACTATGATTATTATTGTGAAGTGTAAAGGTTGGGAGAGAAAAGAAGAAAAAAAGAAAAGAAGTCACAGAACTTCTATGGATGTCAGATTCCTAATCTTTTAAAGGGAAGGAATTGAACATGTCAATGCTTATTCATTTCTTTTCCCAAAGCAGAATGCCTAATATTTTCTGATTTTGCCATAATAGTAATTTGTTTCTTCAAAAGGCAAAAGATTCTCCAAGGAGAATAGCTATTCTGGTTATAATTCTCACCAAAAAAAAAAAGGAGAAATTGATTTCTGGCCTGGAAATTGTGGATACCTTGGGGAAAGTAACTGTTCTCACTTTATATTTATAAGAGTGAATGAGAAGAAAAACAAGAGAAAAAAAGTTTGACATGAAGCCTAGATTTGCCAGAACAGATTTCAAAGAGTGAAGAGAAGGGATAGGTAGGTAGCATCCTATATTCTACAATTACCTCTGAGAGAACCTACAGCTTTCAAAAATGATATTTTGGAAATACTAAAAGAGCAATTCCAATGAGGATGAAAAGAGAGAATTGTCAAAAGATACACATACAAATATACAGAAAACTCATTGAGAATCTTAGATTTCAAAAATATATGTACTATGATATAGGCAAAAATAAAAAGCAAAAAGAAGATGAGTAAAAAACCATGGCACAATCTTATAAAATATCACAAATTCTAATGCTTGGAATAAATGGCTGCTGAAAAAGAAAGCAATTGGCAACAAAACTATTTTTTTTTTTAAAAACTATATTAGAGAGAAGAGGAGGTCCAAGGAAAGGGATAGAAATCATCTTTGAGAGGTGGGGGTGATCATAATGGTTAATAGAGAGAAGGTGAAAGTGTTTAGCTTTTAATTTTGCTTTATGTTTTCCTCCTAGGAAAGATCTTTAATCTTGAAATTCACAATTGATGTAACAATATACTGTCCCACTTGGTCATTGTTTTGGGCCCTAATTGGCTTAATTGTTTCTATTTTGATCAGAAATTCTGAGGATCTTCCTTTCCCAGATTTTTTTGACTAGGTAAAAGAGGCAATTATCTACCTCTTTTCTTATTTATCCTTAATCATTGATTGGACATTGCCTCAGGCAAACTGAGACCTTAGCTTAAAAAGGCCATCTAGGACTTCATCATATCCAGGGCCATCTTTAATTAGTTCTCTTCTATTTGTTGGTCACTGACCCTAATGTTCTGAAGGAAAAAGTGAGAATGGTGACTTTGCACCAGTTCATTAAATATCATGACATTACCTCCCTGATGTCATGGTCCTCTTTTAGAATGAAGGACAAACAATAATAGCAAAAAACAGATATGAAGATAATAAGAAAATGGCTAGCTTCCTTAATGGGGTCAAATCATCAGGCTTCAATGAATATTTCAAGTTCCTGAAAAAAATAAAAACAAAATTAAACTTCTAGATGTGATTATTGAAGCACTATCAAATATCTCTAAAATATAATGAAAATTGGGTGAGGTACCCCAATATCTTATTCTTTTCTTTCCAATTCAGGGAGTTTGTCCTTTGCAGAGAAAACAGAAGGAAATGAGAGGCCACTGAGTTTGACTTCGATTCTTGGGGAAAATTCTAATTCTAACAACTATCATTAAAGGAATGTTTATTAAATATTTAGAGAAGGAAGCAGCTTTTATAAGGGTCAGCATGGCTTAATGAAGAAGATATTTTGTCAGAGTAACTTCATTGCCTTTTTAAATAAGTTCCCTAGACTGTTAGACTTGAACATTTCTGTAGACCCAATTTATCTAGATTTTATGACATTATTTAGCAATCTGTTATGCTATGCTTGTGGGTAAGATGGAGAAATGTTGGTTAGATAATAAAATTTAGGTGGATTCAGCACTGTTTGAAAAGCAGTGCAGAAAAATAGTCATTAGTGATTTAATGTCAGCTTTAAAAGTAGAATTTAATAGAGGGCCCCCTATATACTTGGACTTGAGCTATTTACCATTTTCATTAATGACACAGTCAAGGCATAATTGGTATGTTCATTAAATTTTCAGGTGACACAAAGCCCTGAGGGCTGACTAACACTTCAGATAACAGAGTTAGGATCCAAAAAAATTTTGGCAGGATAGGCCAGAGAGCTGACTTTAATAATTAACATAATTAATCATATTAAAAACAAAATAAAATAAAACCATATGATTATATCAATAGACTCAAAAAGTCTATCAAAATATAATCTATATTTATGCAAACCCCTATAAAACAGGGAAAAGGGTCTGTTCTTGAAAATGATAAACACATGCTTTTCATGTGTTTTTCAGCTTAAAAGTTGGCATTATTTGCAATGGAGAAAGAGTAGAAGATAGCCTAATAAATATTGGAGTAAAGCAAGGATGCTCTGTCTTATTACTTGAAATAGCTCTGAAAATGCTAGTAATACTAAGACAAGAAAAAGAAATAAAAGTTATAAGCATCAGCAAAGACAAAAAACTCAATCTTCAAAGAAATTGAGAAATTAGTTTTGATTAAAAAAATCCCAAAATTTAAAATATATTTAAAAATTATCACTATTTCTGTAAGCAGTGACAAAAAGTCGTAAGGAAATAATAGAGTAAGAAATACCATTTAAAACATTCTAAAATGAATAAAATGTCTGGGCATCAATTTACAAAAAACACTCAACAAATTTTCTTTACAGAAATAAAAGAAGACAAATATTTGGGGGAATATTCATTACACATGACTGAATCACAGAAATGTAATGAAAATGATGATACTAAGACCAAAGGATTGCTTTAGAAAGAGTTACAAAATAATAACAAAATACATTTGGAAGAGCAAAAAGTCTAGAATCTCAAGGTTAATAATGAGGAAAAAACAGGAACGCAAGGGGAGTGACTATTCCAGTTCATTCATTCAATTATGTCTGACTCGATTATCCCATTTGGGGTTTTCTTAGCAAAGATATTGCAATGGCTTTCCTTTTGGAGTGGTTTGCCCAGTTCATTTTACACATGAGGAGTGAGGCAGACAGAGGTAAGTGATTTGCCTAGTCACACAACTAGTAAATGTCTGAGGCCAGATGGCAAGGGTAGGGAATGATTTGGAATTCCTCGTGTAAAAGGTTCTTTGTCTTGAATATCATATCATTAAGGATTTAACTGATTTTTCCTATTTTAGAGAAGTGAGAGTCACTAAGTAATTAAAGAATTTGCCATGAGCTCTTCTGAGTCTGGCCATAGATTTCAGAGGATGTGGAAGGTTTAGGAAAGTAAAACTAAAATAGCATTTAAATTTTAATCAATTACAGTGATTTCCAGCTACAAATATACTTAAAATCAGGATGACTTTTCGTTGTTCAGTAGAAAATGGCCATTTTAAATCCCTTGATTCTGAGATCCATTTCTCCCTTAATTCCTCTTTTCTCCAACAAAATGAAAGAATATTTAAAAAGCACAATTACTTTGGGTCATTGATTGTTAGGGAAAGAAGGGAACCAGTGAAGGGGACTTCCTCGAAGAAGGCTAATGTTATAAAATTGCTGCCTCCTGGAGCGAAGCCACCAGATTTCTTTTAAGATGGCATGTGATGTAGTTGGAAGGGTTACAGGCAGTGAGGTTCTGGTTCCTGCTCTATTACATGCTTACCTTGAGACTTTGACAAAGTCATACCCCCATTAGGTCTCAGTTTCCTTAGTTCTTAGATGAGAGGATTGGATAATCTAAGGTTGCATCTAGTTCTACAGGTTTATTTTCACATTGTTCATCCTAATGCCTAGCCATTGGTTAACTGTGCTATTCTGCATTTCTTAAAGAAAGGTGTTGAGTGTCTGACCTTTCCTAGGATACCTCCAGGCTAATTTTTATTAAATGTTTTTCCTCTGTGACAAATATTCTAGTGATTTCAAAATAGCATTTGGGTAATTGATTTGAAGAAATCCTAAAAAATTAATAGCAACAATAGCAATAATGCCAAAATTGATACTAGACAATATACATATATGTATACATATACATAATATACATATATATACATATACCTCTGTGTGTGTATATATATATATATATATTGCTTATGGACTCACCAAACTATTTATGTGCTTGTGGCAGGGCTAGGCTGGGATAGGGAGGTGATAATAAAAACAGAACAGTAATCTTGAAACATGATTGATTTAGAGTAGCGTCCATGTTTGCAGAGAAATATAAATTCTCTTGATTGTCTGGTCAGGCCAGAGGACACTGAGGGTCATGTTAACTGATTTTAATTATATTTGGTTAGCATGTCTTTAAGCCAATAAATATGAACACCAATAAATTCATAAACATCACTTAGAGAGCCTGAAGCTATTAAATTAAAATGACGGAAGGAAAGGCCACTCAGAATGCCACAAATGTTCATAGGCCAAAGTATTTAAATTTCACCATATTAATCTATCATTATTAGTGCTCCCTCCCTCCATAGAGCCTTAGTGTTCCCTCATGTTGTTATGAATAATGGTAATTTGATATATGTAAAATCAGTTGACCCATATCCAGAATCAACACAATCTCTCACCCCTAAGAAGCAGTACAAATGTGAGCTAAATAAATTGTTATTCATTGCTTTTCTCCTCCAGGCTCAGTTAAGACTGGCTGTTATGTTAAGATTTTAAAGGAAAAATAAAACTCTAATAATACCTTCTATCTGTATAGCACTATAGAGCTATGTAGCTTTTAAGTATACTATTCCATTGAGTCCTCACAACATGTCCATGAAAAGGTCAGGGCAGAGATTTTCCTCATTTTGAAAAAGCAAGGATTGAGTGAGACTCAGAGATAATATAATGATGATATGCTGGAACCAGCTTGAACTGGCCCTCATAGCAACTGTTAAGTCTTCCTTGTGAGCATTTACACTTTGGAAATGGGCAGACACTGCAAATCAGGGCTTAGTTTGTTTTGTTGATTTTCTAGAATTAGAGACTGAATGTAGGACATAGCATACTATTTTCACCTTTTATTTTGTTTTTTTTTTTTTTTCATGATTTTCCCTTTTGTTCTGATTTTTCTTTCCCAACATGACTCATATGGTAATATGTTAAGAATTTGTGCATGTATAATCTCTGTCTGTTTTCATGATGTCTTGGGGAAGGGGAGAAGTAAAGAAGGGAGGGAAAAGAAATTAGATCTCAAATTCTTACATAAATGAATGTTAAAAACCATTTTTACTTGTGATTGAAAAATAATGTTTTTTTTTTTTAAATCTTAAGTGGATTGAATATATATTTACCTGGAGAATTGGTTGTTAAACATTTATCTGATGTCTGAGCTCTCAGAATTAGTTAACAACCAAGATAATTCTGTTATTTGCCTTTTGGTCTAAGTGCATTTCATGACCTTTCTTCCTACCTAAGATCTCTAAATAAAGGATAGATGTCCACTTTGGATAGGTTGTAAAGGTGAATCTTGTTCTGACTGGAACAGATAACCTTGAACTATTCTTTTGGAGACTATTTTATTCCCATAGACATCAGATGCCACTTGTCACAAACTATCCAGCCTTCCCTTCATTCCAATCTGTGTTCTAGATTCTTGTTTAATGGCCTTCCCTCTCAGTAGCCAGGCTTCAGGGGACTGGGTAATTTTTATGGACTAGAAATAGCGGGCTGATTTAGTTTCCAGTTTCTTTTTGCCAATTATAATCTATATCTGAAACCTTAAGGGGAAACAGACAGAGACAGACAGACAGACAGACACACACACACACACACACACACATGCACAATAATTTCTATTACATCTTGCCCACTGCCTTCCTGTGAGTCTTTAGGTCCTTAAGCAAGAGTATATTTGAGCCAGTTCAAATTAGCTTTAGAAGCCAATTGTTAAATTTTCAGTGTGAATTATACTTCAGAACCTGGGGGAAAAAATCAGAGCTTGATTTATTGTTTGTTTTCTAGATTTAGGAAAGTTATGGGAAAATATTAATAATACAATTTAAACTTAAAATTACACCATGTTTCTCTCATTTCCTGGAAAGCCAGCTGTTAAGGCTTTATCAGCACATCCCTGCCCTCAGCTGCAGGAAGTGTTCTAGGTTACTTTCTGCTACTCATTCATGGATCATAGCAATGGGCTATTTGGGAAGGATTCTTCTGAGTACATTTTTATTCTTCTTATTTTAGGATCATGCAATTCGCTTTATATCTGGTCGGTACCTAGTACAATGCAGTATGTATGGTATAGTAGATATTTAGTACATATTTATCAAATTATAGCTAACAAAATGAATGATAAGTCCTATATGTCAATATTTCACCATTTGGAAATTCTTCTTTGTCCATCCTGTTAAAGATTAAATCTATCTTTTCCTAAATTCTTCAATTTTCATTCATTTAATGAAGCTGCACAATAAAATTCCTTCAAGCAATAACCATTGTTTTGAATTTGTCCATGATGTATCCTTCAAAATTCCTGGAAGATGTCCCTGTGTACAGACCTTGTACAGAGATGATGCCGAAGGTTTAAGGTCAAACTGATGTACACTTTGAGTTACACCTCCAACAATGGTGATTTCTAAATTGAGGTATTCTCCAGGTCACCAAAATGAACCATCATTTACTTTGCCTTGTACATGGTTTCCTCCATCACACACACACACACACACACACACACACACACACACACACACACACACTTCTATCATGTAATAGAGCTATAACAAGGATGGGGAAAGGGCTTTTGCCCAGGGCACTGAGGCTTGGAAGGCGATTTTATCAGTTACACTTCAGCAGTAGAGAAACAACTATGTTTATGACCTAATTAGCAAAAATAATTACTTAAAAGAGAAAGCTAGAAAATAATGGGCTTATTCTGCTTCTCTCCCTTCTCTCATCCCTGGCAGTTGGTCCAGTCATGTTCATCTTTATTCCAGCAATTCCCTTTGTACCAGCAACCCTATTGGGTCCCAGGGTCTATCTCTCATTAGCACAACAGCGTGCATTTTAGGGTCTCTGTATTTCTCCCATGGGATCTTGCATTTAGTATTCCTTCTTTCTGCTTAACTGTATCTGAGTGTACATCTTGTGTTTCTTGCTCCTATTGTGTTTTTGAAGCATTCTCCAATCCCTCATATTGCCAGTAATTATTCTGTAAAGTGTATCTTATTGTAGCAGCGTAAGCATATACTTCTTTTCTTCCCTCTTCCCCAGGACCTTGATTTCATTTTTTCTCCACTGCCTCGTGTTATAATCTGAGGGGTTTTTAATGTACCACTTTATTTTTAATTGGCAATGATGTTATAACAGAGTAGATCTTCATTGTGCTTTTATTCCTCCTAATCTCTATGCAATCTTTATCCCTTTGTACTCTGACACTTCCTTTTGGCAAGAGAACGTTTTCATTGCTCGCTGGATTTCTTTTCTTTTCTTTTTTTTTTCACAGAGACTGTGCCAGCCTGTGACACTTAATAAACCCTTTCTGATGATTTAGCAGTGGGTGAGTTACCCTCTGGGTCTGCTGGGCCACTTTGTGGAGACATTAGTAAGATCACTATGGTACCATTTAGTACATTACCATCACAGGGATATATCGTAGTGCAGTCAAGACTAGTCCAGCTGAGGGAGTTTCCCCGGTTAACATAGCTAGTTAGAACACATGGAAGTAATGAAGCTAAATTCCCGACTAGCCTTATAGTAGGTGAAATCAGGGGGTTTTCCTCTTCTGTCCACAATCCTCACCAATTCCTGCTAATAAGGGTTTTTCCATCTTTGAAAATATTTTTAAAAGGCAAATATTTTTTTAGAAGCTAAAAATAAGACATTTATTTATTATTTTCTTTTTAAAAAATAATTATAACTTTTTATTGACAGACCCCATGCCTGGGTAATTTTTTACAACATTATCCCTTGCACTCACTTCTGTTCCCACTTTCCCCCTCCCTCCCTCCACCCCTTCCTCTAGATGGCAAGCAGCCCTATACATATTAAATATGTCACAGTATATCCTAGATACAATATATGTGTGCAGAACCGAACAGTTCTCTTGTTGCACAGGAAGAATTGGATTCAGAAGGTAAAAATAATCCTGGGAAGAAAAACAAAAATACAGACAGTTTACATTCATTTCCCGGTGTTCTTTCTTTGGGTGTAGCTGCTTCTGTCCATCATTGATCAATTGAAACTGAGTTAGATCTTTTCTTTGTTGAAGAAATCCACTTCCATCAGAATACATTTTCATACTGTATCATTGTTGAGGTATACAATCGTCTCCTGGTTCTGCTCATTTCACTTAGTATCAGTTCATATAAGTCTCGCCAGTCCTCTCTGTATTCATCCTGCTGGTCATTTCTTACAAAACAATAATATTCCATAACATTCATATACCACAATTTACCCAGCCATTCTCCAATTGATGGACATCCGTTCATTTTCCAGTTTCTAGCCACTACAAAGAGGGCTGTAAAGGCAAATATTTTTAAGTAGAATCCTTCTGTAAATCTCTTATCCAACAAATAAAATACAGAATTGGTATAATAAATAAGAAATAAATATATAATAGGCATGTAACTACTTTACATGTATTTGCATTTATTAATGTTTATTCTGTATATATTTTTCTGTCTACAGATCATATTCCCATTACTGAAAGGTTCTTTAAAGTAGGAATAGTTTTGTTTTTATACTTATATCACCATATCACCAGTATCTAGCACAGTGCCTGCTACATAATAAACACTTGATACCTGATGGATTGACAAAGTGCCATGGTTTGTGGAGAGAGCATTGGACTTGGAATCAGAAAACCATAGGCTCATAGCAATTAGAGTTGGGAAGGACTTTAAATATAATGCAGTCCAACACTCCTTCTTTTGCAGATGAAGAATCAGAGAGCTAAAATCTAAGTTATTTACCTAAAATCCAACTGGGTAGTAAGCATCAAACTATGGCCCTTTAATGGTAAATCTCAAAGCAGGGCAATATCAGATTACTTCAGCGTTCCTCTTCTCTACCATGAATTCTAAATGTGGTGATACTTTGTACCTGTTGTTTCTACTTCAACAATTACTTTCTCCTTTTTGGGTAGAATAATTTTCCTTATCTGTTCTTTTACCTTTAGAAGACAAATAATGATAATAAAAATGACTAATATTTACAAAGTGCTTGCTAAATATTTTCTCATGGAATCCTCACAAAAACTCTAAGGGGTAAGGGAGATATTATTATCTTCATTTTACAAATGAGATAGAGGCTAATTCTGGCTCATTGAGGGTCACACAGTAAGTATAGGAAGTCAGGTTTTTCTGACTCTAGATCCAACACTTTACCTCCTGAGCCATCCAGAGGGATGAAATTATCATTAAAGAATGTTGAGGTTTTAGTTGTTTTGCTTTTGATAGAGAGATCCTGTCGCTCTAGCATATCTCTATATAGTTGCCTTCACTAAACTTCTCAATTATGTATGGAGCATATACCTGATTTGTGATTTGTTTCTTAAAGTTATCTAATTTCTACTTCTACTAGTTTCTAGTTTCTAGAGTATTTCTCCTATAAACATAGCACTTCTTTTTCCCCTCAATTTTTCATATTTTTGCTGTATTTCCCTTTATGAATATTTAGAATTCTTCATATGAATATATTTTTGTAATATACAGCACTACTCTTGATTTCCCCCATCTTGTCTAGTCTGTTTCTAAGGAAAAAGCTTTTATGCATTCTGGTGTAATTAAACTACTTACCATGGGGAGAGGATAGGGGTTATTCAGAAACAAATAGCAAGAATGACTGATATGTCATTAAGTGTAGCCAAGGAATACCAAGAGAATTTTACTCACTTGCACTTTTATTCTTATCTAAATTATCCACTGTCATTGGATTAGAAGATTCTGAGAATCTGCTTCTCTTGGAATGAGTGTGTGTGTAAAGGACTACAATTCCCTTTATCCTTGTGGTTATTAACCATGCTAGTTCTCACCACTTAAGGGTCACCCTGAATCAGGCTGGACAAGGGGGATTTCCTGGTATTATCAACTGTGCTCTCAGATGTTATTCATCTCTCAGGACTAAAACTGAAAGTGAGATATGTGGCAGTGAAGAGATGAAGGAAGTGAATGATAAAAGTACCTAAGTATCACATGTATATGTGTGTTTCGCACATACATACCTACACAAATGCACACATAAACATAAAACAGGTAGATGATATACTATTACTAGAGTCTATAATTAGGACAAATTGAGTATCAAATTTTTAAATTACTTAAAAATCCTGGGCCACAATGAAAGAGCCCTTCTATTCATTTGTCCCATGTGATTAAGTTTGGTTGAGAACTGTAAGGTTAAATTTCCCTCTGCATTAAGATTGCTAATTCACTCCATTTACTGTCCATACTTTGTATAGAGGTATCTCAGGGCATAAATCTCATTTCTTGCCTTTGTGGTTATTTTTGGGGGAATCACTAATTTTATGTTTTGCTTTCTTCTATCTGTATTGTGTCTGATACCCTTTATAATCCTGAGCAGTTGAGTCTCTCCCCCTTCCTATTAAGTTAAAAGCTCTTGTGATTAGAGGCATTAAGTTAAAAGCTCTTGTGATTAGAGGCATTGTTTGAGTAAATATATCTTTATCGTTCTTTAAGAATACTCCAACATTGGATAATAATTCCTGTATTTTATATTTTATTATATTATATTTTAAGTCATAATACAGAAATTGAAGTTCTATTTTCAGATATCATATTTTACAGTTTGGTGTTTGCTTCTTATATTCCATTTTCCCTTTTGAATCAGCAATTTTGGCAGTGATGAAAACACCACCTATGCCCCTAAGTTCTTTAGGTCTTTGCCCAGAACTACATTCCTGGCAATGTTTGTTAGTTTTTTCCCTAGTCGTCTGATGATTCATCAGAAGTGGGTAGTGATTTCCAGGTCTGTCAAGCTTCTGGACATTGCCATATGCTGTAAATATGTCCTGTGAAGACAATAGATATTTCTGTTTATTTCTGGTCAACAAATAGCTGTCTCATCAGGGAGTCACCAACTACAACTCATTTCTTTTTCCTGTGACTGTTATTGAATAACTTCTTCCATGATAATACCTGTGGATTCACATCATTTTTGGAGCACAAAAAACAGCTTTTCACAAATATAATTTAGCCCTCCATCCTACAGGAAGTGCCTCAAATCTATTATATAGCTCCTAATGGTCAGCTGTCACCAACATCCTTTTTGTTATCACATCCTTCTACTCTTCAGTCTCCTGATACAAGTAAGCAATCTTTTCTTCTTTATACCTTTTCCCTTCATTCTATCTTTCTTGTAGAGTTCCCCCTTCTGTTCTTTCAAAGGCATTCTTCCTAGAAACCTAAAGAGTTACTAAATGTTCCAGCAGCCCATGGCTAGACTGTGAGAAAAGTGTTCTATAAATCTTAAAGCATTGTACAAATGTGTGTTATTATTCTCATAATAGATTCTGGACATAGAGACCAGAGTTTGAATCCCAACTCCATCACCTCTTGGCTATGTGACTCTGAGCAAATCATTTAATTTCCTTGAGCCTCAGTCTCTTCATCTATTAAATGGGAAGACTGTGATTTTTCTTTATAAAGTTGCTACAAGAACCAAATCAGCTAATAGATATGAAAAGGTGTCATAAACTTTACAGCACTCTTCCAGTAAAAGATTATATTGTTACTAGATGCATAAGGAAAGGATTAGGAAATGTCTGAAAGGATGAGCATGGGGAAGAAAAGGTTTTTAAGGAGTGTTGGAAAATTAATATAGTGTAGTGCAAAGAATAGAAACCCAGACCCTACCTACTGCAGGTAGGATAAACTCCAACATTTTCCAACTTTGTTACCACAGGCGGGTCCTTTATATTTTCAGAGCTTTAGCTTCTCTTTCCATAAAATAGGGGTTGATTATGGCTGTAACAGCTGGGAAGGGGGAGGGAAAGGGGACAGAGTACTAGGTCTGAAGTCAGGAAGAATTGGGTTTAGATCTGGCCTTAGTCACTTACTAGCTATGTAAACCTGGGGAAGTCACTTAACTTCAGTTTCGTCAACTGTAAAATAGGGATAATAATATCACTTGCTTCACAGAGTTGTGAGGAGAAAATTTGATAATATTGGTAAAATATTTAGCACAACGAATGGCACAGAATAGCCACTATTTTAATGCTCATTCTCTCTCATAGGATCTACTTCTCCAAGCTGTATAGATCAAGTGAAATAAAGTGAAATGCTCTACAAACATAAAGAGCCAGTATACTTTTATCTCATTTCACAATTCTTTTGGAAGTCATATGCTTATTTTTTTAAAAGACTCAAATTTGGGAGGAATCTTAAACTGCATCTAGTTCCAAGGGTCCTCAAACTACAGCCCGCGGGCCAGATGCCGCAGCTGAGGCCGATTATCCCCCTCACCCAGGGCTATGAAATTTCTTTATTTAAAGGCCCCCAAAACAAAGTTTTTGTTTTTACTATAGTCCAGCCCTCCAACAGTCTGAGTGAGGGACAGTGAACTAGCCCCCTATTTAAAAAGTTTGAGGACCCCCTTTTAAGCCATAAATTGTCTGAAAAAATTCCCAATTAGTGGCTAAGTAGCTTTTGGTGGAAAATTTTCAGTAAGGAGTGATTCCCTGATCTCAAAGAAAGCCGTGAGTCTTATGGATAGCTTTACTTGTTAGGAAGCCTTTTCTTCTTGGGGCTTTCATCAGTCTCAATCTTTGGTTGTTAGTTCTGCCTTTGAGGATCAAATGGTATACATCTTTTCCTCACAACTGATTCTCTGTGTTAGATGGTTTGGGATTTTGTGTTTATTGAATAAATAGGGCTTATGGAAAGGTATGAAATTCACATGATTATACTAAAGATCAGGAGGATACATACTCATCTCTTTTTCTCCAGTTGTACAACTGACATCCTACTTCAGGCAGTCATTACCTCTCACTTGATGAGACTATGGTAGCCTTCTAATTGATCTCTCTGATATCAGTCTTTCTTCTTCAATCTATTTTACATTATCTGCCAAATTGATATTTTCAAAGTTAAGATCTGACCATATTACTTCTCTATTCAAAAACTTTAAAGAGCTTCTGATTTTTCTAAAATAAAATAGAACCTCCCTCTAGTATTCAAGCTCATTCATAATAGTCATTTAACTTGTTTTTGCAATAGACTGACTGTATATTACTTCTCCTCATACGTGCTGGATTCCAGACAGACTAGGTCAGTTTGCTGTTCCCATAAATGACATTCTGTCTCCTGTCTCCATGCCTTTGTTTAGGTTTCTCCTCATGCTTGGAATGCTCATCCTAAGGATTATACATCCTTAGTTCCCTTTAAACTACAGCTTATGTACTGGTCTTTCCAGATTTTCTGGCAATTTGACATTATTTTCCCTCTTTTTTGAAATTATTTTCTATTACTCTTTGTTTTTTATATATACTTTTCTATATATATGTTGATCATGACCATGTGTTCATCCTCCCTCCCTATATTCAATTCGATACAATGAAATTTATAAAGCACCTGATATCTACCAAACATTTGCAAAAATCTGAGGATATAATAAGAAAAAGAGATAGTTTTTTTCCTCATGCTTTCAAGAAGCAATCTAATAGGGGGAGACAGCACATAAAAATAAGCTGAAAAGGAGAAGTGGAGGGAAGATAACAGCAGGGTAACTGGTGTGGAGGGCTTGATTATATTGTTCCGTAGAATCAAAGCCATACAGAGATATGATAGAAAATGAAGTTAAGAAGAAGTTAGTGTTTCTGTTCAGTCACATCTGACTCTTCATGATCCCATTTGGGAATTTGTTGGCGAAGGTATTGAAGTGATTTTTGCCATTTCCTTCTCCAGCTCATTTTACAGATGAGGAAATGGAGGCAAATAGAGTTAAGTGACTTGCCTGGAGTCACACATCGAGTCGGTGTCTGAGGCAAGATTTGAATTCAGGAAGATGAATCTTCCCTGACTCCAGCCCTAGCTAGCACTCTATGTACTGCTCCAGCTTGTGAGCCTTCTTTAAAGGAAAGCTTTGGAGAGATCTGCTTTCCAGTCTTCCACTCAGAGGGAGAGGCCACTTAGGGTGAGTTGTTGTGAAGGTGTTGAGTATTAAGGGCAGAGTCAATTTTCATGGTGATGAGATTTCAGAGGATCAATTTATTCTCAGCTGGGGAGTAGATAATGTTGTTCTGTGTAGTCAAAGTCAAGGATAGCTGCTAATGGAAAATGGAGAGAAGGAAAAGTAAATTTCTTTAGGGTAAGTTCTATTTTACTTTTTCTTTTTCTTGCTGAATAGCAAGTATAGTGATAGACACATATGAAGTTTTCAAAAGTTAATGTTAAATTGAATTGACATATTATGCATATCCATGTCACTGCCTAATACTGGACCCTCTGTATTTGTCTGACTCCAGGAAAAGAAGCATATCTGGAACCCAAACATTGGCTTTTTCTATCTGATAGCTGTCTGATCACCAGCTGGCCCACAGTTCCTCAAGGCGGTGTGATTTTATACAGAATTGGACAAAGGAAGTTGAAGGCTCTTAAATATGCAGTAATCTAAGTTAGAGACTAAAAAACTAAACACAGAATGGTGTCATGGGCTGAAGACATGGATAATTATCAGCAACACTTGGTTACTCTGCCTGTTTTTTCACACTTTCATGAACTTCACCATTGTGACTCAAGTTACTTTGGAACTTCCTTCAGCACCAGAGGCATTTTAAATAAAAGATATGCTTCTGACATGGAGAGTCAGTCCTCTGTTCTTCCCATTGGTGAGTTTTCCTGGGGATTCCATTTTGGGGATAGGCCCAAGCTAGACATGTTTCATTTCATTCCCAGCTAGATTTTTGATTCTCCTCTAAATAAACAATCAAATGAATACTCAAGATAATCTTGAAGGAGTCAAAGAAGTGAAAAAAAAAGAAAAAAGCTTGAAATGTGTACAAACCTCAAATTTTTTAAACACACCTTTAAGGGCCAATTTCTCCATTCATCTACTATGAGGAGCCAATCCATCAGCCATGCTGTCACCTAATTCTAGGTGCGATGTAAGGTATATGCCTTCTACTTGAATTAGGCCATCTCTGGAGTTTATCATCCATATAAAAGGCTAGGAGTACAAAAATTCTGGAAAGAAGCCTAAGCAGAAGCTCATGTGGAACTCCTTAATAAAGTTCCCACATTCTCAAACTGAAGCTGGGATTGGTCTCCAAAAGCATAGTAAGGTAAAAAGAGCTTACTTTTGGAATCAGAAGACTTGGATTTGAATCTTTGCTTGGATCCCTACTAACTGTGTGACCCTGGAAAGGTTGTTTTTTAAAACCATTTCTAGAATTCAATTTTCCTTTTGGCAAAAGGAAGATGGTAATTTTTCCATCATCGGCCTTCCAACCCAATAGTGAAGAAAGCATTTTGCAGTTTTCAAATCTATAGATATATAATATTACTGAACCCAACCCCTGGCCTTCAGGCCAGAGTCTGACTAAATTATCAAGTGAAGACTTTGACAGGGCAATTTCAGAAATCAAATTCACCACTTTCTACATCTAGTAAATGGACAGCAAAATTCCACATCCATTGCAGAATTGTTGTTTACTTTTTAAAGGTCTTCAATATTTTTCAGCATTACTTTCCAAGAAGTAGTTATACTTTATGAGAACACAGGGCCATATGAGGCTGAGTAGCTTGTACAGGTTGGGGCTGGAGAAGCCTTGTGATTTGCAATGCTATTTGTTTCCATGAGGGACAGCTAGAGAAATAGGCTTCCTTCAGTTGGGGAGATTTATTTCGAACTGGACTAGGATTTTAATTAAAGGCAAAAAGTTCAAACTGTAGGGGTTTCAAACTTATCTGAATTCACAGACCTGCTTAGCACACACTGCCTAGAAACTTCCCATAGGACTTTCTATGGCAGGCATTGAATTATTGAACATGACGATATAAGTAAATAAGAAGGTAGAAATGTTCATCTACTCCGATAGCTCATGGACCTGAATATGGAAGATACAAACTTCTACTCAGTGGAGTTAACTTGGAATCAGAAACTCTAACAGTTAAAATACAGATGTCTATCATCTAGTTAATAGCTAAAAACAATGGCAAATCAGTGAATTATTCTTGTTTGGATTTTTCTGTGTATTTATCTGCTCTGTTTAGCAAAATTAGACTTTGAAAGCATTTAACAATTAGGCTACATACAGACAAGAAAATATAGACTCAATCACAAATTTTCACTCTTTTAGGATTCTAGGGGACCTTGATATACTAACATTTCCTAACACACTCAAGCCAAATAGTATGGGGATCAAATCTGTGATTTTACTGTTATAGAGAACTTCCAGATGAGGATATCTCTACCAGTGCAGGTTGGTACTTCTTTTGCAATTTATAATCTTAGAGAGTTTCTGGAGACCACTGAAAAAGTAAACAATTTGCCAAGATATTCAAAGCAAACGTAAGTCAGAGTCAGAACCTGACTAAACCTGGGTCTCCATCCATTACCCCTCACTTCCTCAAAATTATTTAACTCTTCTAAATATTATGTTGAAAAGTTCAGTCTTTATTTTCAGTTTTGTCTGACTCTTTGTGACTTCATTTGGAATTTTCTTGGCAAAGATACTGGAGGGGTTTACCATTTCCTTCTCTGGCTCATTTTATAGATAAGGAAATGGAGGTAAACAAGGTTAAATGACTTGCCTAGGGTCATCACTAGTCAGTGTCTGAGGCTGGATTTGAACACAGAATGATGTCTCAGCACTTTGTGTACCATGGCTCCACTTAGCTGTCCTGTATTGAAAAGAAGCATCCCTAAGTCCTATATTGGGATGGGATTGGCCTTTGTGTAGTGTGGGTCTCAGTGAATTTTGGGAACATGGCTTCCAAAAAGAATCCTGAATGGTAAAAGGGGCACATACTTCTCATAAGTCTAGTGGGAGGCACAAAATTAGCAAAATTTGTCCTTAGTTCATTGCTCCCATTTCCTTCTTTCTGTTCTTGTCTTCTCTATAAAACACTTGGTACATTCATATTTTCCTCATGCTTTCCCTGTGATCCTGCTTCTGCACTTTCAACCAGGTATACCCTGACACTCAGAACCCAAGTTCTCAGGTCAGAAAATTTCTGAGTTCAAATTCTACCTTTGACACTTATGTCTACATTAGAAAATCACTTTATTTCTCTAAATCGGTTTCCTTATTTATAAAAGAAATGTTGGACTATATGCTCTAAGGTTCCTTGTAGAATTAAATCTATGATCCCGTGTCCTATTTGAGATTTCACGTTTTGTTGGGTGACACTGAATAATCCAATAAATACTTTTAATAAAATGGTTTTTTATTAATCAGAAAAAATCTGCCTTTTTTCTCTTTCAAACCAAACCCTTCTCCTCATTGATAATGACAAACAAAATCTTGTTGGAAATATGTATAGTCGAACAAAACAAATTCCCACAATGACCATGTCATATCTACCTATACAATGCATATATACATGTATGTGTATGTATATATGTACATAAACACATATATACATGTATGTATATTTCATTCTACACTCTGTACTTCACCTCTATATCAAGAGTTGGATTGTTTTCATGTTTCATCATTAGTTCTCTGGAATCCTGGTTGGTCATTATATAGATCAAAGTCCTTTGTCTTTCATCAAGATATTAGGAGACACCCTGTTTTCCAGAGCTAAGGTCCTTTAAGCAGTCTAGGGTTAATGAAATTTTAATATTTAAGGTAAAACTTCCTGGGACTGTATTTTGAGCTTTGATTACAAGCATAGTTGTCTGAATGCTATGATGCCAATTTTAGAAAATGGTATGTGCTGCAATCTGGGAACTACTAGAAATGTATGTCTATGCCTGGGAAAAGTTTTGGGGATGATTTTGGCATTTATTTTCCCATTATGCTATTACCTTTTGGACAAAACATTTCCACACTGGGTTAATCTGGAGATTTGCTTTTGATACCCTGGGACTATATGATTGGCTGTTAGACATGATGCATACTTGGAATCAACTAGAGCTAAGGGTGTTTTCCCCCATTAATATATATGACATTGCTACAACTATGTCCCTCCTTTCCTTTTATAGCAAATTTTTATAATTTCAAATTCTATAATAAAGAAGTTTTTTAAGTACAATACTAAATGTATTAAAGAATAGATTGATATTGGAATATCTCTGAGTTACTACAATAATATGTAAGTATGACATCTTATAATTTTATTTTATATTTTTGATCAAATTATAATGTAGGGATGATATCTTTATAAGGGGGAAATGATTAGACAATTTAAAAAGACAAAGATGCTTCTAAATAAATAGAACTATATTTTTGAGAAAGCAAAAGGATTAGACTGTTTTCTCTAAGAACTATATATATGTATGTATATGTATATATTAATATTATGTATGTATTATGTATATATTAATAAATATATAGATTTTCACATCTATATCTATATTTATTAGAGATAGATACATATCAATATAGATCTCTCTCCTTTTTTTTTCTCTCTCTCTTTTTGTTTCTCTTTCTCTCTCCCTCTCTTTCTATACACACACAGAGATGCACATGGTTGGCTTCTAAATGTATCTATAATGGAAATTCAGGTTTTGAGTATTTTAGTAATAAGTTCTCAAAATTGGGTTAAAAATTTGTTATTATAAAGATAAATTAATTTTATATATTTATGATGCATTTATTGATAATGGTAAAGAAGGTGAATTATTTTTCCATTTTAAGGTATATATCTGATAATATTAAAGGGTAGAAGAGTTCATTTTACAGTTGGAAACTCATGAAGTTTTAAAAGATTTTTTTTATCAGGCACAAGATTCAAGTTTCTTTGGTATAACTGAAATTCTCTGAATTTTTTTAATTGGAAGGACAAATTTAAGTAGTTATATTAAATTATATTAACTCAGAATTTTCCAGAAACCTCTAGATTTGAAACCAAAGAAGCAGAATCCTCTTTAAAGCTGTCCTGACAAGAAAGCCTATTGTTTAAGAAAAGAGGTTTAGAGACTAGATAACTACATGAAACATCTGGGACTCAAAAAGTACAGATTAAATGGATATTGAAAATGGGTTACTAGGATACAAGGAGACGATGTTAATTAGTACAGGTGATAACTATTGTATAGCTTTGATCTTTTGTTTTAAGACATTTATTTTTAAAAATTTTTGATTATCTTGGTGACATGTAAATCTCCCCAAAATTAGTCTATTGTGAGCCCTCTAAGTAGTTTGATTTGCAGTATGACATTATTGTGACCTGACTTAATGTAATTATGATAATAAGCTTATGAAAAAAATTATTACATTGTTTGAACCTAATCCTGCATTTCTGGGAAACGAGATCTATGTGCTGTTTAGAGACCTTTAACCAAGAATCTATGTTATGCTGAACAGAAACTCACATCCAAAGACTGAGGCAAGGAGTTTTCTCATACCTGGAAATAAATCATTTTTTATAATGTTTCCTACCAAGTTCTTCTGATTACTCCCACAGCTGCCAAGTACTGCTAAGTCCAAAATCCTCCAGGGACTTCGAGGTTCATCTAGTGTGGACCCAGACACAGGGGACATCCAGCTGTCCCAAGATTCCAGGTGAGGGCTGAGTGAGTATATATATATATATATATATATATCTTTTGTTATATGCCCAACCACCAATGTCCCTTGTCTGTGTTGATCTTTCCCCCTTGTAGTCTTGGTCCTCTTTGTTTTTGGCTTGCAAACAAAGAATGGCCGGCAATGATACCTGGATTCTTTTCTGAAAGCTTCACTCAAGAAATTGAGGCCCTTGGGCAACATTTCATTCTGGTCTATCTAACCCCTTATAGCATCTGTTTTTTTTTTTTCCTGCCTCTCCATTTTTGGCCACAAGGATAGGGTTTTTCCCCAACCCCTCATCTCTTTGGATGAAAAGTTAGTTAATTAAAGATAAATTCATTTTATGCATAATTGTATTGATAATGGTAAAGGAAGCGAATTATTTTTCCATTTTAAGGTATTTGTGTGATAATATTAAAGGACAGAAGAGTTCATTTTACAGTTGGACTCTCACGAATTTTTAAAAGATTTTCTGTGAGGCACAAGATTTAAGTAAGACTTGATTGGTATGTAAACTGAAATTCTTTGAATTTTTTAAATTGGAGGAACAATTTTAAGTGATTGTACTAAATTATATTAATTCCCCATCAAACCTCTCCATCCCTTTAGCTCAAAGGAAGAAATATCAAGATATTTGGAGATACCCTATTTTCTAGAGCTAAGTCCCAGCAAGCAAGCTGTGTCCTGAGTTTGGTATGACAATAATCATTTGCCTTCATCCTCTGGATGATCTCACTTTCTGACAAAATCATCTAATTATTGTATTGTTTTGACCAGCACTAGGTGTTCTCTGAACTTGAACAAGCACTGGACAAACTTGGACAGATATCTATGTTCCAGCCATGAAGCCATACTATGATTCAAACTTGTCACATTGTTGCTCTTATCCCTCATTGTTAGGGCTATACCTCCCTGTATAGCCCAATTGGTATAAATATTGATATTTCCTCACACTGCCACTGGTCCCTGGACTAGGAGCAGGTTCCCACTTTGTGTGTCTAATCTGCCTCCTTATTTGCAAGCCATTTCTCTCACTCTAAAATTAAATTTATTTAATTCCTCACTCTCCTATTTCTAGGCTCCAGTTTCAGCCACAGGTTTGGTTGACAATTTGTTGTCATAATATAATCTTTCTTTTGGTTTTGTTCACTTTGCTCTGCATTAGTTCATATAAGTCTTTCCCATGTTTCTCAGAAATCAATTTCATTTCTTTGAGCATAATAATATTCTGTCATATTTGTTCAGCCATTTTCTAAATTATGGGTATCTCCTCATTTCCATTCTTTGCCACATCAAAAAGAGCTAAGAATATTTTCATTAACTAGTGTCTATGTTGCTTAGAAGTAAATCCTTCCTTAGTCTTCTGTACCTCTAATTCTTCCTTCTCCCCTTTCTCTACCTGTTTTCTTTTTACTTCCCTATTGACTTGAGTGAAATATATTATTGGGAACCTTTCCCCCTACATTATTCCCTTCTTAGCCCATATCTGATAAATTCCATAAACTGTTGATGGGTGTTAAATATTTCTCATCCCAGGTAAGAGAAACACTTTAACAGGATCCTTCTCAGATGTCCTCATGAAACTGTCCAGTTCAAGCCAGACCCAAACAAGATTGTCTTCTATGACATTTAACTTGAGGACCTATATGTAGACAGATAGATCTTTGTCCATGATCAGGGTTAGCGATTGGTCAGTCTGTGGCAAGGGAAGTTGATGGGTCTATCCAGGATTAAATCTATAGGTTTTGCACCTGACTCAGGGGCATGGTAGAAAAGCTAGAGAAGTCCCAGACCTCACCCAGATACTCACCTGTATCTAGGTGAATAATGAGGAGATGTTTGATCTGAGTTATCTACTTAAATGTGGGTTCTAAATTTCATTGCTCCAGTCTTCAACAGATTAGGACAGAGGATGGTGATGAGGTAGAAAACTGAGGCTATGAGATCTTGCTCAATGATGTGATTTTCTCATTAATGAGCTACCTGGGGCATAATGAAATGGTAAAAAAAAATAGTATAGGCAGGTGAGGAATGATATGGTCAAAGCAGGGCAGAATATGTGGCATTATCAACTATTTCATGGGCTAGAGAGAGATGCAATGGTGAATTAGCTTAGGGAAATACTGCAAGAAAGAATTTCTTCGGGGCTTTAAAAGCCACGTAGGCTAGGATTAGATAGATTTCTTTTAAAAAAAGCTAGTCTTGAGTCAGAAAGATATGGATTCAAATCCTGCCTATATCTCAAACTGATTTTGTACTCACTTTACCTCTTAGGACTTAAGACAACTGTCTAAGACTATAAGTTAACTTTCTCAGGTTCCCTTCTATTTTGGTAAAGGGAGTATCCTTCTTGAAAATTCTCTAGACTAATGAAATTAAAAGTTCATATAATTTTTAAAATTATCTTACTTTTGTTTCAGCATTGATAAATGTCCATATTCTCTACTTCTAACCTTAAAAAATAAACTCCTGTGGTGGAGACTCTGTAGAGACAGAGGATAGAAGAGAAATAAGAATGTATGATAGAAATGGACTTCCCTAAAGACAGTCAAAACTAGTTAAAGACAGTTGATAAGGACACAGGAGCTCAACAAACTTAGAAGGATCCTCTGAATTGAAAGTCAGATAAGGAAGATTTAGAAAATAGTGGAAGGCAGAAGCCAAGAGCAAACATCTTCTCAGTTGACTCGAAGGAAGAACCGTGGCCCTCAGAAAGTGTATGCTTAATTAGACCTAAAATCCAAGGCTGACTCTTTTGCTGTCAAACATGGTGCAGTGGAAGGGAGTTGACCTTGGAGTCAGGGACCTGGGTTCTGAATCTCAGATCAGTGTCTCTATCTCTCTGATGTTGAGCATGGAATTTAACCTCTTTAGTTCCTGGTTTCCTCATTGATAAAATGAGAAATTTGACCAGATAAGCTCTAGTTTTATTGTCTAAAGTTTCCTTACAAGGAGGTAGAGAATGTGAAACTTCATAACTATAAGCCAGATTAAGACAGTTTTTTATTGTTTGAACCAGTGATTTCATTGATTTAAAAAGAATTCTTGGAAGAAAGCTCCCTCTTCTAAGACAGATAGATAATTGATTAATCTATTAGTGAAGGTCTGAGAAGTTAAGTGAATTTCTCGAGTACAGTCAGTGTCTTGAAATCACAGCTTCCTGACTCAAGATCAGATTTATATCTGATATCAAATTCTGGAGACTCCTGGTTTAGGTGGGAGATGCCTGTTTTTATTCGCCTTCTAAAGATGAGAAAAATATCCCAGAAAGGTTGAGCCAACAGATTAAGATCACACAGCAAGCAAGTGAACAAGCTACTGCTCTGAGGACTTCAGCGTTAAGTACAACAGGATACCAGAGAAATGTTCTCTGTCCTTGTCAGGAACTTATCATTTGTTCAATTTGCTTGCTGTGGGAGTAATTTTCCCTTTTGATTATGGCTGATGCCGTGAGTCACACACCTGGAAGGGGTCCAGTTGGTATCTTAGATAACCTGGGCCATTTCAGCTGTTGCCAGCAGCTTGCATTTTCCTTCAAATACTCCTAATCAGCTCCTTCCAGCTTCTCCTAAACTTAAGGTCTATTAGGCATTTTTCATTGTTGGCACTTTAACCCGAAGGGCTTGGTTGGGGGTAGGAGGTGGGGGGAGAGGAAAGGGGGAGGACTCTTTCATTTTGTTTACTCAACTGAAGAACTGAGTACTTAGGAATTCTATTTTTTGTTCCGAATCCAGGATGCAAACAGCTTAAGCTAAAATTATGCTGCCCCCAAACATCCTGTACAGTAGAAAGCAACGAACAATAATGACTCCATTCCAAATGCTCATATGGCTTGATTGACTTTTGAAGGCTCAGCAGAAAGATGAATGAAGCCTGGTCATTCCAGAGAGTGGGTCGCAGTGCTTACATCCTTTTCTTTTCAAATAGGTGCCCTGGCTGTCTCTGGAAGAGAAGATTTTTAGTCTGCAGCAGATTTGTGGAGGGTGAGAAGGGGATATTTGGGAACTGCTCTCAAGACAAAATGATGCGACAGGTACACTTTGTGTTGTGAGAGCTGCATCCGCTCCCTCCTTCTTCTGGCTGTCAGGAACCCAGAAACTTTCCCTTACCACTGAATTTACCTTCCCATGCTCTGTAATTTTCTTTGCCTCCCCATTCAGATTGGCTTAGTGGATTTGGAATCTGGAAGACCCTGCTTCTATTGACCATGTGAGCATAGGCAAGTCTTAGGGCCTCAGCTCATACATTGCAGGGAATTGGGAGTACCCTCATTGGAATTCTTTTTATCAATGAAATCATAGTTTTGATCCCAAATCCCAAATCCTCTTTTTACCATTAAAACTTCAATATGTTAACAAGCATTTATTAATTGCCTTTTGTGTACCAAGCATTGTGTTAGGGCTAGCTGCGAGCCATCTTATCAGAGCCATGCTCCCTCTCCTATGGCAATGGACAGTAATGAGTTAATGAGATGACAATATGTATGAACAATTTTCTAATGGTTAAATCATGCATTAATTCATTTACTTTTCACAAAAACCTTGTAATGACAGGATAATACCTCTGGTACAGGAAAAGAGGAGGCAGCCAGATGGTAGAGTGGATAGAGAGCTGAGTTTCGAGTTGGAGGGACCTAAACTCAAATCTAGCTTCAAACACTTATTAGCCATGTGACCATGGTCAAGTTGCCTAACACTGTTTGCCTGAGCTGGTGAAGGAATGACAAATCATTCCAATATCCTTGTCAAGAAAACCCCAAAAGGATCATGAAGATTAGATATGACTAAAAACACTGAACAACCAAATAGGGAAAGAACACTAGATATGGAGCCCAAGAAACTGGGTTAGGGTCCTAGCTTTAGATGGGAGGGGATTGGATCAAGAAAACTTGCAGAGAAGTTGAATGGATAAGGAAAAGAGACACTTTCAATATTGGAGTGAAGGAGGTTATGGAAGGATGAAATCGGGGGTACTAGCTCATGTGTCTACATCTAGACTAACACTAAGCATATGATAGGCTCATACAATGAAACCTAGGAATCCAATGGATATTATTGCTCATACTATACCCATGTAGCCAAAAGGTTCTTTTTTGCCTGCATATTATGTGACTATGTGAGAAATAATTCTGAAGCCTAGGAGAATCAGAATATATACTTCTAGATGTCCAAAAAATTAAAATAAGTGTTGGTGTAAGATAGGGTCTCTTCCTCCAGCAGGGTGGAAGAATGTTGTGTTTAGGTTGTAGTCTGTTAAAAGTATTGTAATATGAGTGAGGAAGGGGAAGCTCCTCAATGCAAATGACCTTTATTTTCTCTGTACAGTATATTCCTATGTGCTAAGATAACCTTATTCATTAGAGTACATTCTCTTTGCCCATTGTAAGGACAAAATAAGGTCATATTTGTAAAGCGCTTTGCAATCTTTAAACTGCTCTATGAATGCTAGTTCTTGTTATTAAGAGAGAGAAAGACATATATAGAGAGAAGTAGAGATAGATGAAAGATAGAGATTGAGAGAGAAGAAGAAGAAGAAGAAGAAGAAGAAGAAGAAGAAGAAGAAGAAGAAGAAGAAGAAGACCTCATGTAAGATTGGCAAGACATGAGAACTGTGTTAGCTGAGGAATGGAGATCAGAGAGGGTAGAAGAAATGATGGCTTTAGATAATGCTGTATATGTATACATAAAGTAATTTTTCCATTTTGTTCTGATTCTTGTTCCATAACATGACTAATGTAGAAATGTATTTTACATGATTGTGTATGTATTGCTTGCTATCTTGGGGAGGGAATGGGATGAGAAGAATGGAGAAAAAAATGGAACTCAAAATCTTATAAAAATGAATGTTGAAAACTATTTTTTGCATGTAATTGAGAAAAATATTATTAAGCATAAAAAATCAAAAAAGAAAATACCCAAAGGCGGCAAAGCCATTAAGGAGAATGACTCCTTAGAGATGATAGAGACAAGGACATATGGGACAAGAAATTTGCTGCCAGAGGTTTCCCTCTGATTCCTGAGAGGAGCCAACAGGGTTTCCAAAGCTATTGCTTTTACAAAGAAAAAAAATTCTCTAGTTGCTGTCCTGACAAACTAATACTCCCCAGGCTACAGCTGTGGCAATATGGAAAGGAAAGGGACTAAGCAGAGCCTGCCATGTTCCTTAATCTAATACTTTCCCACAAGTGAACTGTTGTGTCTCCTGCTGTGCTGAGGCTACAGAGGGATTAATTGGGAGTAGATTAGAGTTCCCAGGAGATGGGGATGGCAGCCATTTAAGGATGGGTGCCAAGAGCATTTAGTTCTCGATCCAATTCTTTCTTACTACTTCACCATTCAGTTTTAATTAAATATCTTTGTTTTGACATCATGCATCATCTAGTTTGGTCTTGTGTAGCACTACATTGATTTGGTCTTGGATCTATGAATTTGAATAGATAAAGGAACTAAGAGAACCTTGAGCCTGGAGGGGAAGCTGACGCTGGTATAAGGTGGCACATCAACGGAGCTCCGGGCTCATGGGTGTGCTGGGGTTTCTCTACAATTGGTTTCAAGAACCAATTGTTAATTTTTCAAGGTGAACATTCACAAATCAGAAAATATTATAAATCAGGTCCTTATTTATTTTGTTGATTGTCTAGACTTAAGAAAGTAATAAAGTATTAATGATGGGAGTAAACTTAACCTTGTGTCTTGCATATTTTCCAGTTTTAGACACGTAACCCTTCCTCAGACTATATATAGTATTTAGTATAATAGGAAATATGTCCACATAGGTTGTCAGTATGGATCTAAAAAAAATTCTCCTTTTTACCATCGTTATATAACCTCTAGAAGGCCAAGGGTTGTTTTCTCATATCTACCAAAGTACACAAATACTGAAGGATCTGTGATTTTCACATAAGATTAGAGATGTCCTAAGGAACTTCCTAAAACAAACAGAAGTTACTAGATAACTTGGACACTAGGTAACACAGCTGGTGTTAGACTGAAAGTCTTCCGATGTAAGTCCAAAACTCAGTTCCCCTTCCTTACCACAGTTTCTGAGCATCCTGATAAAGCCTTATAAAGACTTGTGAAATTGAATGGATGGATGTTAAAGGGGTCAGTGAATTCTTCCTGATGAAATCTTTGGCTACTTATAGAAAAGCAAGGACTAGTAGAGACTTCCCTATCTAGTCTTCGTTTTCCTCCCCCTTTCTGAAATTTCCCCATTTCTGCCAAAGTTCATAGGTGGAAAGATTCAAAGATTAAGGACCTTCATCAAATGAAAAAAGGGTTGATCCTAAATCCAACCAAATTAGTGGTTTCTGATCACCACATTTCCTTCCTGTTTTTTGCTCTCCATTTGCCATATATCTTAGTTCTTCATGAATGAATGAATGATAAATCACAGATCACTTTCTATGTGTCAGACACTATACTAAGTGTCTACTAAGACATACACTTTCATGGAACTTACAATATAATGTGTGGGAAGGAATAATATATAAAGAGGAGATAGAAAGGAAATTGTACACATCAGGTATCATGATTTGGAAATGTCAGGGAAATTATGGGAAGATCTGGTAGGTAACATAAGGTGAAAACTTACTTATCAGAGCTCTGGGTAGCAGGGGCAGAGAACAAAGTTTTAGTGGGAAGGGGATGATGGTTTAACACCTTAGGCAGTACAGTTTAGAAATGCCTGGAAAATGTTATTCCCTGGCTATCCAGAGCCCCACCTAGATAACTTAGCTGGGTCTGCCCCCTCAAGCAAAGTTGCCACAAAGATATTTTCTTCATAATAATGTTAATCCAGTAGAGTGTGGAGGGTATATGGTTAGTATACAGTGATTGTAAAAGAATGTAGGCAGGCTGTCTCAGGTGGAGAGGTTGTGTGAGCAAAATTTCTGTTAAAACACAGTTTTGTTCCCTTTGTAAAAGTTGTCCAGACCTACTCTATACTGCCTACAGCCTCCTTCAAAGTTTCAGCTCCACCATTTCGATTTAGTTCCATGGCATTAGGCTTGTCCAATATGGCATTTTATTTACCCACTGTCATCAGTACTCAAATCATGCCCTTCCTATATGGGCATAAACTGTGGGCCAAGTATAGCAGCGTTTCTCTCATAATATTCTATCCTACCCAGGAATCATCTCTCCTAGAAAATGAATTAGTTTTCTCAATGTCTAAGACTAAAGTACTGAGGAAATGGAACTTTTGATTAGGAGGAAGGATTAGTATTAATTTTGGATTCTGAATCACTGGATAGAGAAAGTATGTCTGTGCAGGGTAATGCAATGTGCAGCACAAAAGCATTAGAATATTTGATCTCTTAGGGTCTCAGTTTCTACATCTATAAAATAAGGTGGGTAAACTAGATGGCCTTTAAAGTCTCTTGCAGGCCTGTCAATCATCCCAGGATAAAGCCATTTGAGCTGTCCTTCTTAATAGTAGTAGTAATAATAATAGCTATCACATAGACAGTGTTAAGGTTTGAAAAATACTTGATGTATGTTAATTCATTGGGTCTAAAACAGTCTTATGAAGTAGGTGCTATATTATTCCCATTTTAAAGATGAAGAAACTGAGGTTGATAGAGATTAAGGGACTTTGTCCAGGGTCACACAAGTAGTGACTTTCTGAGGCAGAATTTAAAGTAAGATCTTCCTGGCTTCAAGTGCTGCATTCCACCCACTGTACTGCCCCTTTTTATATTACACTGTTACTTCATTTTTCCAGGTCTTATTTCCTCATATGAAAAACAAAGGGGTTTTAAATTAAATGACTTCTAAGGTTCAGCTCTGTGAGCTATGACTTTCTCTCTTCTGCCTTTGCATGGGATGTCTCACAGGTCTGGAATCTTGACTACCATTCAAGACTCAGCACGAGTACTAGCCCCCGTTTGAGGCAAATTCCCAGTTTGCTTGCAATCCTCTCCCACAATTACTCTGTATTTTCCTTTGCTTCTATTTTGTGTTTAATTAACTTTGTGATGCTTTTCTTCCTCATAGAATGTAAGCTTCGTGAGGGCAGGACATATTTTTCCATTCTTGGAACCTAGTATAGTAACTGGACATACAATAAGCACTTAATAATTGCTCTTTGAATTGAAGGAGGGGTACTGGATAGAGGTACAGTGAGAAGGAAGGTGGGATGAAGTATGAAGGTATGCTATCTGAAGACAGATTTCTTTTAAGGAACTATATATCGGGAATTACAAGGAACTTCGGATGCCATCTGGTTAAACCCATTTCTTATATTGAGGAAACTGAGTGCCACTGAGTGTGTCCAGGAAAACACAGATAAGATTTGAACCTAGGCCCTCTCACTCTTGAGCCAGTGATCTTTCCACTGTGCCATGAGGTTCAGAGTGAGCTCTACAGTGTTATTGTTATTCAATCATTTTGGTCATGTCCGACTCTTCATGACCCCATTTAGAGTTTTGTGAAAAATGCTGGAGTGGTCTGCCATTCTCCTCCTCATTTTAACACCTTGTGTTACCTGGAAGTAGGCCTTCCCACAACTTTCCTAGCTCTCCAAATCTTGCCATCTGATGTGTATTATTTCCTTTCTAGTTTCCCTTTATATGTTGTCCCTCCCGCATTAGATTGTAAGTTCTACGAATGTGTCTGTCTTAGTAGACACTTAGAACCGTGTCTGATACATAGAAAGTGTTTTAATATATGTTTTATCATTCATTCATTCATGAAGAATTAAGACAGATACCAAATGGGAAAGCACAGGATTAAGCGACTTGCCCAGCATCAAACAGCACATATCTGAAGCCACATTTGAACTCAGGTCTTCTTGACTCTGGACCTGATACTCTATTCACTAAACCACTTAGTTGCCCTGTCAGTTCTACGTGGAAATACACAAATATCCACTTTCTCTGTCACTCCTATTCCTCTCAACTGAGGTAGCCACCCCTCCTTCCCCTCTATTCCCAGAAGATGGTGGAGAAAACCAGAGAATCCTAGCCTATCACCACCCACCAAGTACAACTCCACAAAGCTCTCACGTGCTGGAGGAGCTGCCTTTGGGGGAAGTGCTCCCGTTCTGCCTCAGTTTGTCATCCTGTCTTCTCAGAACTCAGGTCCTCTTTTGCTGACTCTGAATGACTAGGGGAAACCCAAAGCACCACGGCCTCCAGGGTCATTCCTGTAGGAAGAATATCAGAAGTGAAAAACTCAGCAAAGTTGGAGGCACAAAGATCTCCAGGACCAAAGACTAATTTTTATCCTCCCCTCCCAAACAGAACACCACCTTTGTAATTAATAATAGTTTTCTCTGACTGGCTGGGGTGACCTTGAAAAGGGATGGAGGTACTTGACACCAGCAAATATTTCTTATTGCTGCAGTAATCACATTGTTCTTCTCTTGCTCTAATCTTTCATGTTCATTAAAATGAGACAAGGGTTATCCATCCTGATGCACACACACACACACACACACACACACACACACACACACACACACTGCTAAGATGTGAGGTTTAAGGTAGTTGATAGGACCATACATCCATTTTTTAGAAGTTTCAAAGGCAATTAAACCTAGCCATCTCATTTGACAGATATCTATCTCCTACACAGATAAAACTGAGACATGTTAAGTAACTTGACCAAGATCATCCAGCCAGGAAGAGGGAGAGCTGAGGTCCAGGCCCACTGAGTCTAAATTTAATACTCTTTCCCTTGTACTATGCTACTTCCCAGTGAGGCTGATTTTCTAATAAATATATTATAAACTAAACAATTAACCATGGGTTGATCTTCAAGGTTAAGGCCTTAGGGGCTATCATTGCTAATGCCATTTAAGGGACTCCTCCTTGAAAATGTCTTCTGTGACCCTAAATATCCTCAGTGGCAGTCAGTCTTGGTCCTTTAGGGTAGACTTGAATTTTGGAATTGATAAAAACTATTTAAAGTCAAGTCTTGGAAATATAGGGGACAGTCAGCCTAGATAATGTGACTTCTGTTGGAAAAATGATGAGACTTTAATAGTACTAAAATTGATTTTCACTTTCTAACTCCTAATTTGGCCCTGAAGGAAATTCCTGGAGAGATCTTCTCTTAGAGACTCCAAAACATCATTGTGACCTTCTCAAAAGGGCCACTTTGATAGGTATATGGATGGATGAATATAGATATATAGATACATTGCTAGATAGAACATTTATTTATTTATTTTTTAATAATAGCTTTTTATTTTCAAAATATATGCAAAGATAGTTTTCAACATTCACCCTTGCAAAGCCTATATTCCAATTTTTCTCTCTCTCTCTTCCTTCCAACCCCTTTCCTAGACAGCAAGTAATCCAATATAGACCATTTATTTAGAAAGATTACTATGTCCCAGACATTATGAAGCAGGTGATACTCATTTGTATGGAACAAACTTTGGTGATTTTGTTCACTAATTACACACACAAACACACACACACAGACACACACACACACACACACACACACAAAACACATGATTTTATTATCAATCTATTCAATTCCCTCTAAGGAGAGTGTAATGTTTAGGTAGCTACATGGTACAGTGGTCAAAAATTATGGCTTTGTTGTCAGGAAGACCTGAGTTCAAAGCTTTCTTCTGACACTATCTGTATAACCCTGGGCAGGACACTTAATCTCTGTCTCAGTTTCCTCATCTATGAAATGGGGATAACAATAATACCTACTTCACAAAGTTATTGTGAGGATTAAATGAGGTAAAATATGATACGTGTACAGCACTTTGCAACCTTAAAATGCTATATAAATGGTAGCTATGATTATTTATTATTATTGGTAGGCTAACATCCAGAAGCCAAAAATCTTTGCTAAGTTGAATCACTTCCATTCAACAATTGACATCTTCTCAGTTGTTCACCTGATGGATACTCTCAGCTACCTTTTCTAAAGCCTGAGGCAGACGCTGACTCTGCTGCTCAAATCTAGCTAAATTTTTAATGTGCATCTAGTTCACTTTCTCTCCCTTATATCGAACTGATATGTCCCTTTACTATAATCAAATTCTAGCCACCTCTTTTAAAATGTCTTTTGTGCAGTGCATTACCTCCAAAACCCGTAGAGAAATAAATCTGAGAGCCACAGAGCTGTGAGGCACTGGGAGAAAAAATGGAAACCAGGCATTAGATTTAGTGGGAAAGGGGACCTTATTAGAAAAACTAAGGTGCAGAGGAGTGAAATAACAGGTAATGGCAGATTTGAACCCAGGTTCTCGGACTCGGTGTTTCAGATTCTTTCCATTGTATATACCTCCTTTCTGCACAGGGGCTCAGCAAAATTAAGATTGATCCACCACTTACTAGCTGTGTGATCATGAACAAGTTAGCTATCATCTCTGAACCTGTCAAATAGGATTAAGAACAACCAATATATTTCCATCACGAGATTTTCATGAAGAAAGCTTTTAGATATGTGATACTATGGCTTTTTAGGAATGGATTGGGGTGTATAGGGATTAAACTCAATCACTTGTTTTTACTTTTACTCTTTCAGTCTTCATATACTTACTAGCTATGTGATCTTGGGCAAGTCACTTAACCTGTTTGCCTCAGTTTCCTCATCTATAAAAGAGAGAATGAATGAGAAGGAATGGCAACCTGCTACAATATCTCTGTTGAGAAAATCCCAAATGGGGCCATAAAGAGGTGGGCCTGACTGAAATGAGTGAACAACAAAACAATAATTTAAAAATAAACCTCGCAAAATATCAGAACACTCTGTGTTTTATCAACTGTTAGCAAAACATTTTAGTTTTGAACTATTTATAATGGATCCATTTGCTGCATTTTCTGTTTAGTGCTTTTTAAAAGATTAGATTTCTACATTAGAGTATCCTGATGCTGTAGAAATTTGGGCCCAATTTACCTTGAGCACAACATTTTCACCTCTTGATTTCACCTCAAATCTCTCATCTGTCCAATGGAGGCAGCACTTGGGTCCCTTTCCTCACAGAGAAGATGTGAGGAAAGCATTGTGTAAACTGTTCATGAGAATTATTATTTCCCTCCAAATGTAAAACATGATTAATAATACAAATATAGAGGAAGTATGTATTTATGGAAGAACCAACTCCTCTATACAGGAGCTGCTTAACAAAAGTTTATGGTTCTAAGACTTGCAAACTAGCTTTAAAATTCTCATGTTACAACTGGTGGCTAGAGAGTGAGAGCACCAGGAGCTTCTACTCAAAATAATATCCAGCTAAGCAAGATTCAGACATTAGAAAATCAATCTGATTATCATTGGCCACCAATAGGTCCCCAGGCCAAACCCCATTTGGCCATGATTCTGATGGAATTTATCTATCCATATTGAATGTAAATAGCAATCATTTTTGCTTTGGCCAGAGATCCTGAAGGTCTTCTCCTGTCAGTTTTATTTATTATTTATCTGGATTGTCTGTATGTTTTCTTTCTTTCTTTTTTTTTTTAATTTTGACTAAGCAAAAGAGAAGATTCCAGGAGGATACTGGGAAGTTGGTGGAGCTCTCTTGATTTCTTCCATAAATAGAATTAATTTGTGCCTGAGGGCTAACATAGACTAGGGAAAACTCAAGAAGACTTGGGGCAGAACGGGATACAATCCAAGAAGATGTGAAGAAAGACTTTGGCCTGGGGATTAACCTGTCTGAAGTGCAAACAACATGGACTAGCTCCCCAGAAACACCAAGTGGGGACCCCTTGAGCTATCTGGGAATGGCTGGAACCTCAGCTGGAACCACAGAGACTTTTATCTCCTAGACTGTTTATCTAGTCAGGATTTGAGTCTGGAAAGACTAGGGAACCTCAATGGATTGGGAACACTGGACCCAGCTGTGCCACTGAGACATGCCCCTGGGCAAGAAGGAACCAGAACTTTGTGAGTGCAAAGGCAGTAGGGCAGGGATACTGCTGACTGTGGGTACTTGCTGGAGAAGAGAGCTCTTGGTTTGGGGTTTCTGGTCAGAGTGGAGAGTTAAAGGGAAGCTTGAGTCACAATTCTCCCCTACCCCATGATTAGAAGTGCTTATACTAATATTTCTTATTTAAAAAAAATGAACCATCAAATACTAAAGAACCCCACCATTGAAACATATTAAGGGAACAGGGAAGACCAGGGTTCATCTTCACAGGAGGACACTTTAGTAAAAAAATATTTTTATCTCAAAGAGTAATGTTGAAATGGCTCCTAGGCCAAAGAACTCAAAATAAGAATTTAAAAATCAAATGACAGACATTGAGGAAAAACTAAAAAAAAACTATTCAAGAAAAAGAAGAAGCTTATGAAATAATATTAACCAATTAAAAAGGAGGTACAGAGTCTTAAAGATGAAAATAATTCTTTGAAAATTAGAATTGGACAAAGGGAAGCCAGTGAAGTTATGAGAAACCAAGAAATAACAAAACCGATGATAAAGAATGAGAAACCAGAACAGAATATGAAACATTTTTTTTCCCCTGAGGCAATTGGGGTTAAGTGACTTGCCCAGAGTCATACATCTAGGAAATGTTGTGTCTTAAGCAGATTTTAATTCAGATTCTCCTGACTTCAGGGCTGATGCTCTATCCACTGTGCCATCTAGATCTAGAGAAACAGATCAAGAAGAGAAAAAACAAGAATAATTGGACTGCCAGAATATTGTCATACCTTGAGAGCAATGCAGGCAATAATCCAAGAAAATTGTCCTAGAGTGATAGAACATGAGGGAAAAGTGAAATAGAAAAAGTCCACTGATTACCATCTCAGAGAGATATTTTGTGGAAAATATACAGGAACATTATTGCCAAATTTCAAAACCTCCTAGATCAAAAAGAAAATCTGCAAGAAACAAGAAAAAACAATTCAAATATACTGGAGCTACAATTAGAATTGTACAAGATAAATCAGCAGCTACAATAAAAAACCACAGGTCCTGGAATTATATTGATAGGGCAATCAAAAGAATTAGATCTGTGGCTAAAAATATCATATGCAGCAAAATTATCTATAATTTTGTATGAGAAAAAACAAACATTTAACAAACTTGCAGATTTTCAGGACTTTCTACCAAATAAATCTGAATGTAACAGGAAATTTAACATATAAGAGTCACTATGAAAGGTAAATTTTAAGGAACTTAACATGGACAAACTGTTTAAACATGGAAAAATTGTTTATGATTTTTTACATAGGAAAATGTATGCAACATGCTTAGGATTCACTTCAACAACAGGGTATTCAAAAGAGAGATGTCAGAGTCTGATGCAGAGGAAAATGTATGGGGAGGGATGGATGGATTAGGAAGCAAGGATGGGGGAAGAAGACAAGGGAGGGATTTTTTGGGGGCGAGATTAAGTTATTACAAGACAAGTTATGGAGCAAAATTGAATTAAAGAGACAGTAGGGACCAGAAAATGTGTCCATGTGGGATGTGTGTGTAGATGTGTGTATATGCATGTATATATCTGCATATCTATATATAAATATATTTTTTCTTAATTGTAGCTTGTTTGGGGTATGGTGGAGGGGAATGAAAGGGGGAAAATATATATGAAAAGAGAACACACACACACACACATACACACACATACATATACTTTCTTGATCTGGTAATTTGTTGCTAGACATTTTGAATCTTCCTTGATGTTGTGCTGGACACATGACAATGTTCTTTTTTCTTTTGCTTTATTTTGTTTTGTATTCATTTTCTGCTTTTCCGTTTTTCTTACTCTGTTTTTTTTTTCAAATAAAATAAATTATTTTTAAAAAGAGGAAATTCTTTGTCTCAATTTCTAGCCAGCCTTAATTATCAAATGGATGCAGCCTCATTCAAACTGAGACACCTGTTGAAGACTGGCTTAAAATGACTTAAGTCAGAGCAACTAGGTGGTGCAGTGGATAGAGCACCAGGCCTGAAGTCAGGAGGACCTGGGTTCAAATCTGATCTCAGACACTAAACACTTGTGTGACCCTGGGCAAGTCACTTAACCCCAATTGCTAAGAAAAAAAAAGACCAAAGTCTCCCATTGCAGCCAGGGGCATCTCTTGTTGTCTTGATCTATATCTGGCCATTGAACTCCTATGGCTCTGGAGGGGAAAGTGAGGCAGGTGACCTTGCACAGCCACTCCCTCATTTAAATCCAATTCACTTACATGTCATGGCATCACCTCCCTGATGTCATGGTTCTCTTTGAGAATGAAGGACAAACAACAATCAGTGCAGAGAGCAGTAGGCACACAGGAAGATCTGAATTCCAATTCTGCTTCGGATGTTCACCAGCCAAATGATTCTGAGCAAATTACTTTAATAACAATCATTTATTTAGGTACTGTGAGTCAATGTTAAATAGAGTATAATTTTAAACTTTAATCGTCCAACAAGATTTTGTAAAAATCATTCTTTCTGCCTTCTTCTGGGTGACAATTTATGATGCTTTCTCCATCATCTTTTGTCCTCATTGTTCCTTAATGGGACAATGGATAGAAGATAGGAAATACTGTTATTAAATGGGAGAAACTCTAGGATGCCAGAGTGCATTATAGTAGATTAGTCATATAGTAGATAGTCATTATAGTAGATGTGCAAATTTGTACCATTTTTTCCCTTTTAAAATTGGTTTTTAATTTTTTTCAATTCAAGTCGTTATACCCACTGAAGCTTGATAGATAGAGAAAGGAGAAAACAGGTTGGGGTCTATCTTCTAAGAGATCTGTACCAAATGCCGTATTGTGTGGGCCAATTAAGATTCATAGAATATTTATTGTTGTGCTCTTGTATTCAATTGTTTCAGTTGTGCCTCACTCCTTCTGACCTATTTGGGTTTTTCTTGAGCTATTGGAATGGTTTGCCATTTTCTTCTCTAGATCTTTTTACAGGTGAAGAAATGGAGGCAAACAGGTTAAGTGACTTGCACACTGTTACATAGTTGGAAAGTTTCGAGGCTGAATTTTAATACAAGTCTCCATGAGTCCACACCCAATACTCTATCTTCTGTGCCACTTAGCTGCCTAGTATTTTTATGTGTGCAATCAATTAATCAATAAGCAATGATTAGTCACCTACTCTCTATTAGACTTTGTGCTAGATAAGTACTGGGGATACAAAGACAAAGATGAGTCAACGGCTTTTAGATAAAGGGAAAATTGAAATTTACAACAGTCTCAATTTTCTCAGGGAAACGATGAGACAGACCTAGTCATGGGAAGTTCAGGGAGAGCAGTTTTAGTGTAAGTGGTTAGGGAATTAATTAGAAAGGAATAAAAGGATTGCCTTCCTGTTGTGAGGTCAGATGGCACAAATTTGTAGTGCATACAGCTAGCTTATTTGTATGGCTTTAAGCAGCACCATTTAGTAGTAGCACATGAGTAAGAATGGAGGAAATAGTTACTGGGAGTAATCCAGGATTGGGTCTGGTAAAATGTGCAGAGTAATAGAATAAGGGGATGAGAGATTTAAGAGTAGAGTAGAAGGCAGAAATGAACTAGTTTGTTAAAGGATCAAGATTGGGAAAGGAGAAAAATGAAGTCAGAGAAAGAGTAGGAAAACTTTTGAGTGGTGGAGAGATGGAAGTCACAATGAGGGAAAAAATTAGATTTAGGAGAAGTAAGAAAAGAAGGATATCAATTTAAATATTACATTATATAGATTTCTCAATGTCTCTCTCCCAGTCTTTCAATGTCTCTTTGCCTCTCAATGTCTCTGTGTCTGTTTGTCTCTGTCTTCTGTCCTCCCTCTCTCTCTCTCTCTTTCTCTCTCTCTCTCTCTCTCATTGACTCTCTCTTCCCTCCCCTCCCATGGCAATTGTCCAGGGTCACATAGCTAGTAAATGTAAATGTAATCCCAATTTTAGGTCTGGTGCTCTATCCATTGTAACACTCAGATGCTCTGAAGACACTGAATTCTCACAGAGATCCTGTCCCTCTCTCGTTGTGATCATGAACTTTATCATGGACTGAAGTTCTTTTTCATGTTCCAGCCATAATCCCCAAGATGCAATCAACCTAAATCTTACATACACAGTTTCACTCATTGTAGTCCCGGAAATTTTTCCAAATAAGCATGGCACTCTGGTTCCAAACATTCTGAAAAACTCAGACCTTCATAAGTTATCACCAGCATCAGCCAAATGTTAACCCTATTTATTTATTTTTAATAGATGAAGAAACCAAACCTCAGAGAAAGAAAGTTCCTGTTGTCACACAGCTAATACATGACCTCTAAACTCAGATTCTTCCTAATATATCACTCTGTCCTCTCCCTCCTAGTGCCCTCTAAGAATGCTCAAAGAGCCATCAGAACTGGGCTCTAGTTCCAACTCTGATTCACTACGTAAGAACAGGAAGGTCACTTGTCTTCTTTGCCTTAGTTTCTCATCTGTAAAAAATAGGGCTCAACTAAATTACTTCAGACATCCCTTTTGGCTTTGATGAGCTATATGTTTCCAGAGATATTATAAGCTGCAGGTATCTTGAGATGCATAAAGTCAGGTAGTAGTATTCAGTGAAATCATATTTGCTGTGGAAGGGAGAAGAGGGTTAAATCTTGGCAGACTAATTGGAGGCAGCAATATTTTGAGTCAAATCTTCAGGAATTGATATGTGTGGAGTGGTGTAGATTAGAGCATGAAGGAGGCTCTTTTTGAGGGGTAAGGGAGAAGGGGGAACTCAATAACACATACATAAGCAGAGTTATTAAGCCTTGGGTGGCATATGAGCGGCAGATGGGTCTGTGTTTGTATATGGGAACAAAGTACAGGTTGTGGAAGTTGGAGACTTGTTTCTTCTCCTTAAAATGATTAATCACATGTAAAACTCTTATGTTATTTTTTCTTGTCAAGAAATCCCACCCCCATCTGAAAAGAATGACATTTTCTTCCTCCTCTAAACCAAAAAAAATATTTTTTTGACTAGCTAAGATGTCTTTAAAAGAGCAAAATGAAAAAATTAGGCTACACCTGATTCCAAAGGAGAAAAATAATGTCCTAAGGCTCTGGGCTAATCACCAGCTCTCTGGTAATATTTTAAATTCAGGTAATTTGTTTAAAGCTGCAGCAGCTTCAAATGAAAGGGATCTGTCATGCAGAGCTACTTGCCAAACCCTGTGGAAACAATTGCTGTAAGAAAATCATGTTAGTTATGGTCATATAAATGGGGGAGTGGGGCCAGCATTACACATAGGTTGAGTAGGTAGACACCTTCAAACTGTCATATTTGAAGACAGGAGGAAGTACTCTTGATCTTCTTCCCTCTCCACTCCTCCCCTTTAAATACCGCCCCCCCTTCCTACTACTGTTGAACTTGTCATTTAATAAATGGATAAAATTACAGCAATCATTTTTCATTTCTTTGGGTTAAGGCATTGTTCTCTATTAAAATATAAATCCCCATGGAAGGGGAAATACATTAATCTTCTATCAACTATAAACATTGCAATTTGAACTAATTGACCAAATGTTTTCCAAAGTAATAGCCAGTTGAGAGCTGGTCTTTACCAAGTAAGACACAGAATAGCTCAATTTGGAGTGAAGGAGGATGGAAAGAGAAGTCATTAGTGCCAGAGACTGATATGTAACTGAGGAATATATTGCCACAATCCAGGAAGTAGGTAAGTGAGCTGGTGCCAAAGGGAATAAATAGCTAGTTGACTAGTCTTAATGAGGACATGGGTTCCTCAAGTTGAGATTTTCTGTATGCAATTTATGAAAGTAGGAAAATATCAGGTCCATTTGGATGAAATAGAATTAGACTAATCCTACAATGGTCTACATAGGGATGAGTTTCCTCATAGGGAGGAGAATCAAAAGTTTCAACTGATGACTCATTATGTCAAAGTATGTAGTCCTGAGGAATCTAGCTACCTGATTAGCTTTCCTTAGTGTTTCTATGTCTGTTTAGACTCCCGTATGCTGTGTTTATCCCACGGAAAGTTTTATGTCATAGTCTGTGCTATAAAGCTTGTTGTGGAACTTTATGAAGTGGGTACTCTCCCAGGATCAGTGATAACTATTTTCTTGTAATCAGTCATCCTGGGACTTTGATTTAGATAGCACCATGTGGAGATGGAACTTGGCTGCCAAAACAAGCAACAAGCATCTATTGGAATTGGGATAGAGAGAAGGATAAAGAGTTAGAATGCCCCGTGGAGAAAGTGAAGAAAGGAGAAAAAAGGAGTGATGTGTTAAGTCACTTGAAACACAATTTGCCTCCTTTATCCAGTGAATCATTAAGATAGTTATTATTCATAAGTGAAAGACATTATGGCCTTAGTGAGAATCTCAGTTTATCTGAAGGAAATTTAGTTTAGATCTTTAAAAATTCTTTTCCATTGTGCATTGGCCTTGTGCCCAAAAAAACCTAAGGTCCTTTCCAATCATGGTAGCCAGTAATGCCTTCTACTCAATATTTTTAAATATTAAGCTCAGGTGATGACCCCTCTCTAACCTATCTGTCTTCCTCCCCACCATTTATTCTTGCTTAATATGCCTTTGAACTGTGTGCCATGCATGGACAGTCCCTATTTTCTTCCATTTCTTGAAATTGCACTGTAAAACAGATTGTTGTAAAGTAGATCTCATTTTCTCATAGGAACAATTTTATAACAATTTTATAATTGAGCATTGCATTCCTGACCAATGACTTGACATCAAATAAATCATAGATATGAGCAACAATGTGATATAAAAGAAACTATTAACTTCTATAATCTATTATAATGGTAAAATTATTATGTCAGTCATTCAATGTTAGACCTGGAAGGGACCTGAGAGACTTTCTAGTGCAACCACCTTAGTTGAGAGCAGAGGGAATTGAGATTTAGAAAGGGGAATTATCTTTTTGAAGGTCACAGAGCTAGTAAATGACACAATTGGGACTAGAACCCTGGTCTCCAAAAAGGCAGCTCAGTTCTCCTTCCACTATACTGTCTCCTTTATAAAGTTCTTTTTAAAATGTCCATAAATGTACTGTGTTCATTGATTACATAAGGAGTCCTAATGCCTGATAGAATAGAAAAAGATGTCTCCTTTGTCATAAATTTGATTTAAAACTAATATGCCAGCCACAGCAAACATTAGGGACATTTAATTAATATTAATCTTGTTGGCCTTCTTCCAGCTTGAGGGCCTTTGTTTGTGTGTATGGTGTGTGGGATGATTTGAATGGATCGAGTCTCTTTTAAAAAGCCGTCCAGGGAAGATCGAATGGACTCTTCAGTGTGATCAATTTCTCTGTAGCAAGCAGAGGTGGGCAGAGTGATTCTGCTGATAGTTCTCTTCAAACAATTGTTGCAGCATCTTGTAGTAGGAGTCAGAAGACTCCGGTCCTAAAGCTAGTTCTGACACTGATTGATTTCATAGTTTTAGGCAGGTCACTTCATAGAATCATAGTCTATTAGATTTGGAAGCGATTACCTTGGGGACCCTTTTTTACAAATGAAGGAACTTAATTGTCTCATGGATGCTATAATCTGCCCAAATCATTAATAGACCTCTGAATTCCATTCCATCAGTGTCCTTCACCTTTTTTGTGATCTTGGAAAAGTTATTCAATTTTCCTGGTCCTCAGTTTACTTAGATGAAAAATGAAAGATTTTTCTTTGATTCTGTGAGATCCCTTTTAGTTCCAGAGAAAATTTGCAGAACAAAAATCTCTTACTGTAGTGGTCCGTTTCTTTGTTCTTGACATGAACCTTCCCTCTCTTTTTTCTTCCTCCTCTATCTTCATAACCTCCATACTCCAAGGCAGGTTTTGAATGGCAAAATATGGCATAAAAGGCAGTGTGAAGGTTGTGCTTGGAAATTGAGAGATTTACACTTCTTTTTCATCCATAAATGGAGGGGTGTATGTGTGTGAGAGATTGAATTTTTTTTTTTGTTAGAGTGAAAGGTAACGCTACTTTTAAAGATGCAGTAAAGAGAAAAGGAACATTGTGAATATAAACAACACCAAATAAATGAGTACAGTGAAATAAATGCAAGTTAGGAAAAATATACCCATACTCACACATCTCTGCCTTTTTAAAGTAGTAAAACATCAGCGTGTTGTACAAAGAATATCCAAGTGGGATTTAACAATTTGGGACCTTAGATAACCTCTGAATCTTGGTTTCCAAATTTATAACATGGGAAAAATATATACCTTCCTTAATCAGCAATGGTTTTGTGAGAATCAAATGAGACAAAGGAAAAGAGTATTTTAAAGAGGATAAAGTAGCAGATAAATGGAAGCATTATCATTAAGGATAAAATCTTGTTTTTATTCTAATGCCATTTTATACTTGATTTATAATATACTAGACTTATAATTATAGAAAGAAATGAATGTTGCTTTGGGTGTGTGTATATGTATGTGTGTGTGTGTGTGTGTGTGTGTGTGTGTGTGTGTGTGTGAAATTTTATGTTATGTTTTTGTTTATTCTAATTAATGAGGAAAAATCATGGATTTAAAAAGCATTGGATTTAATATCAGGAGTCTTGAATTTAAGATTCTGATATTAACTAATTGTATGACCATGGATCTATGTATGACTCATATATTTAGAATTAGAACAAATCATAAAGACTACCTAGCCAAATACCTGCTTTTAACAAATGAGGAGAATTAGGTCCAAGGATATTAAGGGATTTGTCCAAGGTCATACAACTAAAAACCCAAGTACTCTGACTCTATTTGTTCAGTTATTTTTTCAGTCATGTCCAACTCTTCATGACCCCCTTTGGGGTTTTCTTGACAGAAATACTGGAATGGTTTGCCGTTTTCTTCTCCAGATCATTTTTACAGATGAAGAAACTAAGGCAAACAGGATATAGTAACTTGCCTGGGATTACATAGTTAATAAATGGCTGAGATCAGGAAGAAGAGTCTTCCTATAGTCTTATTCTTTATATTAAACTCTATATATTAAACGATGCTGTCCAAAGCTAGCACTCTTTCTACTGTATCATCAACAGTCAAGTTAATGAATTTCTCTGAGTTCAAGTTTCCTTTTCTATAACATAAGGATATTTTTACCTCCTACCTCTCAAGGTTGTGGTGAGGAAAGTACTGGTTTAAATGCTGCATTCCTATATTGATGTGAATTTCTGCTATTATATGCATGTTTGACAAATGGGCCATTAGCAGAGGTGCCTCATCTTCCTTTTATTTTTATCCCTCCTTTCCTCAAAAGTCACAAGAGTAAAGCTAGAAAGTGCCTGTTCTACTAGGAAAAGATTCAATTTCCCATAATGCTATAGACTGGGGGTGCATGGGCAATTTTAAAAAAGTACATTGATTTCTGGTGGAAAAAACACAAAGGAACAGTAATGAGGGGTGTGAGTAGACATTAGAACTGAGAGGCAGGGATTTCCTAACTAACTGGTAGGAATACCTGGAATATAGGAGGAAAGCTCTGGAAACAGACTATGTCTTTATTTATATTTATTTAACATTTTCATTTTAGTGCTCTGGAGGTAAGGACTATCACTAAAACTCTGTGTACAGCATGCCTTCCATAGCATCACACACTCTAATATAATGATATTTTCCTTTTTTTAAAACTAAATTTTCTTTTGTTTAAATTAATATACTATATTTTTCCCTTTCCCAACCACTCTGCACACTTGAAAAATAAAAACAAAATCCATGGAACAAATATGCATAAACAAGTCAAACCCCAACATTGGATGAATTCAAAATTTGCCTTATTGTTTACTTTATGTCCATCACCTCTCTTTCTAGAAGTGAGTATCATGCTTCATCATTATTCCTCTGGGATTATTCTTGGTCATTGGGTAGGTCAGAGTTCAAAATGCTTTGTTTTAACAGGGTTGCCATTATTGTATACATTTTTCTCCTAGTTTAAGTCATTTTGCTTTGTATCAGTCCCCATCATCTTTTCTTATGGCACAATAGCATTCCATAATATTAATATATCATGATTCGTTTGTCTATTTCTCAATTAATAAATGTTTTCTTAAGTTCTACTTTATTATTTCAACAAGAACTGCTATAAATATTTTTATGCATATAGGTCATCTCTGATGTCTCTGTTTCTTTCTCGGTCTCTTTCTGTCTCTGCCTTTTTCTCTTTCTCTGTTTTGTGTTTTTGGTCTTTAGACTTCATAGTACATATTTACTTTTCTTTTCAAAGCAGTACTTATTCAATTGTCTAGTCCATTAGTTCTCAAACATTTTTGATCTCAGTAGCCCTTTATATTTGAGGAACTCTGAAGAGCTTTTGCTTATGTGAGTTGTAGCTGTTGATATTTACCATATTAGAAATTATTAGTATTATTATAACAATAATTTGGACCTCAATGACTCCCTGGAAAGGTGTCTAATTAGGGGTCTCCAGACCATAACATAAAAATCATTAATTTAGACTAGTAGTTTGAAATTCAAATTAAAATGAATCCCTGCTGACTTAGAAAACCACAAATTAACACAATTATATCCTAGGATATTTTTATTTACTCGTTAAACATTTCTGTTATTTTTAATCTCATGCATGCCTGACTGATTGGGAGTTTTTCAGGTGTGAATTGAACACTCTGGTCTACGTCATCTAGAACACAGATGAGACTCATGTGATAAGAAAGTGAGAGTTTTTGAGTCTCCAAACAGACCAAAAAGCTCATTTAATTAAATACGTTAATGGTAGCATTAAAGTAATTTGAAAAGGGCTGCTACTGTGTCCTGGGCTATATTCCAAGGCTCTGTGGTTACTGCCTTTCTTCTAGGAATATTTTGGGGATAAGAGCATGCCTAGTCCTAGAATGGCCTTATCCCTTGTTTTGGAAGAAGTTCCCATAGTGGTCGTGGCAGTGGTGAGGAGTGATGAAATCACTGATAATGTTTTTTGCACATTTATATTTGCTTTGTTTACTTTATCTCCTAGGATATAGGACCAAAATATAGTGCAAATGTCAACATCCTTGGAAAAACTAAAGGAGAACCAGAGCAGCTTGGGACTTACTTAAAGTCAAATCACCAATAAGCGAAGCAACTGGGATTTCCTCCAGGTGTTTGGATTTCAAATCCAATTCTCTTTCTTTCCATTCTACCACAACCCATCTCATTTTTTCTTGCTAAGTTCTTCCTAATATAAAAAAGTTTGGATAGAACAAATAGAGCTCTCTGAATATGAGTTCAAAGAGTTATATTGTTGACTATTACATTAACTATATTGGAATAAGGAAAAGTAGTAGATTTATGATTTCTAGGGGGCAGCTAGATGGCACAGTGGGTAGAACTCAAGACCTGAAGTTAGGAAGACTGATCTTTCGGACTTCAGATCTGATCTCAGACATTTACTAGCTGTGTGACTCAGCATAAGTATGAGCAAAAAAAGGAAATGGCAAACCATTTATGGCAAGAAAACCCCAAATAAAGACATGAAGTATAGGACATGACTGAACAATAATAACAAATTAATTCTTTAGCATAGAGAACGTATGGGGGAGGAAACTTTATCCACCAAAGCGGGTTACCACTTTCTCTGCAACTTATATTCTTAGAGATTTGCTGGAGCTCTAGCTCTGTTTTACACAGCCAGCATACTATAGAGATAGAACCTGAACACAGGCATTCCTAACACCTAGACAAACTCTTTATTATTCTTTATTGCTTTAGTGGAAAATCTTTATTTCTCTGGCCATTTGGTACCTTCTTCTATAAATGAGGGAATTGGATTTGATGGTACCTAGAGTCTTTTGAATATTTTGCCTCCTATGACCTAATCAAGATTTAAAGGAATATTAACAAATGCAGAATGTGACAAAGAAGCTCTATCGTACCAGGCATTTGTGTTGGGAACAATTGCTAATTTCTGTATTTTGGAGATTCCTTAAAATGGAGCCCTTGAGAAATAAGGAAGATTTCCTTTATTTCCTTTTATCATTAATTATCATTTCACATGTGGTTAATCTTGTCTTTTCATCTATCTTAGGGATGATAAAATGCCATATAAATGAGTTGTTTTTATTAAATCTCTATCTGGAGAATTACAACATCCTGTAGCTTCTGATTTTCTCTTTTTGAGAAAATTTTTTGCTTTCTTATTAAAAGAGCTCGGGGTTTTTTCAGGCAGCAGCCCCAGGAGGTAGGGCTTACACTGAGACTTATATCACTTAAAACCAGGATGATCATGGCAAATTTGGAAAAACCACCAACCTTTTATCAGCTAGGTCTCTCACAACTTTGAGACCACTGGTTACTTTTCCTTCTTGGTGCTGGAGTGTTGTTTTAGGCATTCTGCCATTCAGATTTGTAGCTTATGAATTCTTACTGTTGGTCTCTGTATTGCTAGGTTTTTGATGTTGTGGTTCAATCATTTCAGTTGTATATAATTGTTCATCATCTCATTTGGAGTTTTCTTTGCAAAGATACTAACATGGTTTGCCATTTCCTTCTCTGTCTTTTTTTCAGATGAGGAAACATAGGCAAACAGGGTTAAGTAGCTTACCTAGGATCACACAACTAGTAAATGTCTGAGTTTGGATTTGAATACAGATCTTTCTGACACCATGTCCAATATTCCGACCACTGTGCCACCCAGAGAAACCCAAAGTGTCACCCAGATAGCTTCAAGGTAAAAAAGCGAACAGCATGCTGCCTCTCAGAGGTACTGAAGCTCAGGCATTCATGGCCAGTTGTGTTTTGAACTAAGAAAGTTCTTTTGCAACTTCAATAACCAGATGCTCCCTAATCTCTTTAAAAGGGAGTCAAATAGCATGTTTTACCCTCATTCCTTTGAAGTCACTATTGGAGTCTACATTGTTTAGAATTCTTATGTTATTCAATGTTGTTTTCTTTTATATTATCATGTTCATGGTGTCATTTGTTCTCTTACCTCTGCTAGCTTTATTTTGCATCATTTCATGACTTCTTAAGTTTCTCTGAAATCTTCATATATCTAATTTCTTGTAGTGCTATAATATTCTATTTATTCATATGCTGAGATTTGTTCAGGAATTCCCTAATCAATGAATAAAGGCTTTCCTTTCAATTTATTTCTATTACCAAAAAATTGTTGCTATGAATATTATTTTCCTCTCTTTGATCTCTCTTAGGGTAGATCCTTAACAATGGTATAACTGAGTCAGAAATAATACAAATCTTAGTAAATTTGTTCTAGTGTAATTTCAAATTGTTTTACAGACTGACTTAGCCATTCTGTAACAACTTCATTAACACTGTTGCTGAGCCAGTTTTCCCACAGCCTTTCTAATTTTTACCATTTTAGTCTTTTGTCATCTTTTCCAATACATTAAGTACCCTTTCTTTTATATATGAAAAACCAAGGCTAAGAAGTTTCAAAGATCATAAATATAAATGGATTCAGGTTTTAAATTCAGGTCTTTTCCCTCCAAAATCAGTGTCTTTTTTAAGTTGGACATCATCTTATCCATTTGATCATGTTATACATAAGAAAATTAAAGCTGAGAGAAGGAAAGAGATATATTCAACTAATAAAAACAAGTTAATGTCAGAACTAGAACTCAGAGCTCCTGAATTTTAGGGAAGATCTTTTTCTCTTCTACAACACAGCTATTCTGATTGTCTCAATTGTTTATAACCAAAACAGCACTAACATTTTGTAATGGCAAGCCACTATATTCTATTTAGTTCTGAATCCACCTGTAGACCAATATCTGAGAAATAGTGAATAGGAGATTGGAAAAATGTTAGAACTTTCCCCCTTGTTCCCCAGCCCTCCATAGCTTTCCAATCTACATTTTTATTGAGATTGTCTATATTATGAAATGACAGCTAATTAAGAAAGAGGAAGCTTTCTTAATCAGGAAAACAGGCAGGTTTGAGAGATATAGGCAACTTGATTTCAGTTATTTATTCATCAGTGGAAAAAATGCATAATTAAGTGTTTACTTAGCATTAGCAGCTCTCTATTACTGCATTTGCCTAAGTAGCATAATCAAGGATATATTAGCTAATAAGGAGGTGAGATTGGACAGTGGAGTGAAAGAACCCATATGCACTGGGTTGTAGAAATGGGAGGACATAATCTGATTTATACTACTAACATTTTAGGCTACCATAGAGTTTCACATCTAAAGGACACTGTATAGATCACCTAGCCTACTCTCCTCCTCTTGCATTTTATATTTTATAAAACTTGGCCCTAAAAGTGAGGTGATTTGCCTAAGGTAACATAGCTGGATATCAGGAATAGTGCTATTTTTATCATGTTGATTTCTTTAAGGTGAAAATTCAGTTAGCAAGTATTTTCTGAAATAATGGCCATAGATATAGTCTTTATCTGGAACAAAAGACTGAATCATTTCAACAAAGGAGGTCAGATATAGGCATCTCAGAAGAAAATCATGTTTCCTTTAAGAAATCTGCCTAGTTGGCAGACCCATACTCTATTTAAAAGGTCTACTACTGGAACATATGCTGAGTGTAGCAAGACTGTCAATGTGTTATCATGTTGCTGTCCATTAGGGATGGCTTATCTTTAGCTACTATAACTTCTTGGTTTGTCTTGATAATTTTCCTTCCTATCTCTTGACTTTGGATCTGCTCTATTAAGTTGATCTGTTGTTGTTATTTATGCTTCATTCTTGAAAAGGACCATAACATTAGGGAGATGATACTATGACATGCAGGTATACTGAAGTTGAGTTTAGGATTTTGCAAAGATTCTTAGCAAAGTTACCAGTCTTATTTTTTCTTCAGAACCATCTGGGTATGGTGGCAAGATATAGATCAGGATAATTGTAGTTTTCCCTGGATTAGACTGATCTAGCATTTTTTTCTCTATTTCTCCTTCTGCTGAGATGCTTTTTATCTTGATTCTTAGCTTGTTTTTATTTTGCATGTTACTGCTTCCCATGATATGTCCTCTAATATCCTTTTGTTTTTAGTTCTCTCAGTGACAATTGATTCCCCAATATCCTGGAGTTATAATAGCTAACTCTGTTCTGTTGGATATTAGCTGTGTGGATATGATTGACATGCGTTTTCCTTCATATGGCATAGTTGTTAATACCAACCCAGTTTAGCTACAAATTTCATCAAATGAGGATTTCTCTTCCCTTGAAAGATCAGGGCATACTGAAATGAAGGTAGATGATGAGTTCAATTAATAATAAATTATTATTTATTAGTCTATATTATTTGTTATTAATCAACATTATTGTTCAATCAATTAATTAATAATAAATGTTCAATTGAATTTAGTTGAATTAATCTTTTTTGACTGATGGATGTATTCTGTTTTTAAAAAAAAATTGGTTTTTTTTGAAAGGCCAAAAAAAGTATTTTCACAGTGCTTATATCTTTTTTGTACTCACAAAAGTCCTATGATATTGATAGAACAGGTGAAAATTATCCAGTGAAGATAGAGATTATGTCCCAATTCTCTTTTTTATCTTCTCACAATCTCACACATTTCTTTGTATAAGGTAGGTGGTGGATGTATAAATGTATAGTGAAAAGGGTCTTCTTGATTTGGGTCCCATTTAGCCATCCCAGGTTCAAAGTAGTTTATGGGTCAGAACCATCTCCATATCATAGCTCAAGAAACTCCATGTAATGTGCTTACTTTTCCCCTTCAGCCAGAAAACTTGATTTGCAACAAAGACACTTAACAAAATAACATAGTAATAAAATATCAGAATATCCCTCCTATAAACCTTACGCTTACTTTCTCTAAATAAGCATGCATTCCGTTGAACGAATGGACATGCATAGGAATTCTGCCCAGGCCATATACACATATGGGAAATATGTGTGACCAGAGCACATATGTGGAAGAGCAAGTCATTCTTGTAATATCGCAAAGCTATCATTGAGTCCTAGTGACACTACTAATCTGTTCTTTATTCGATCTTTCCCCTTGGCGCCCCCTCCCCGCTTCCCCCCCCCCCCCCTTCGTGGCAGTGCTTTCTCAGGTATTATAGTTTCTCTGTTCCTTATCCGTCATCTTATTCCCTATAAAGCAGGACATCTCTTCTTTAGCTGGAATTTAGCTGACCAAATATCTTAAGAGTAATTGAACTTTTTATTTTTAACATTTACTAGCAATGTTATAGTTAATAAGTCTTTCCCCCATAGGGAGTGCTACAGATCTGTTAAATACCTTTCACTGAACTCTACCATCTCCAGGTAATACTATGACTAGAAAGCCTTTTCAGTCTACCTCTTCCACCTCCCCATTTTCTGCAAAGAATGAGAACTGTTTCAATCTATGCTTTTTAGCATTTTATTGTATCTTTGTAATCTTCAGATGAAGTGTTGTCTTCAAGGCTACATACAATTCTATCCTCCATTTACTTGAGAAAAAAGTTACCCTAAGAAAATGGCTACAACTTTCCTTGTTCTTTTAGTAATGTTCCACCAAAGTGTCACAGGAGCCAGGCTAAGATCAGGTTTGATCTTTGATTCTTAGAATGCTTTTATTTAACATTTCTCTGAAATCTTTTTTGATCATTCTTTTTCTTGAGTCTCTCAGTCCAATTGCCCCTTGTTCATGTTCAGAAACTTAATTAGTTCTTAATTTTTTAGCATATAATAATATCTAGTTTGTCAAATATCCCCAGGATTTTACTTCCTTAAACTAAAAGGAAATTGTGATGCTGTGATGAGGGATATGTTGTTAAATCTTCCTTTCCCTCTCTGCTCCCCAAGTTTTTGAATGCTCAGATGGGTAAGAGGAAGAAGTGGGATGATGGGAGCTAAATTCATCTCATCTGCATTGATAGAGTAATGAATTACTCCTCCATTTATATGTCTTGTTTCCTATGTGCATGTCACTACATATGTATTTCCTGTATAGCCATTCTTTTTTTTTTCCCCCTGAGGCAATTAGCATTAAGTGATTTGCCCAGAATCACACAGCCAGGAAGGGTTAAGTGTCTGAGATCACATTTGAACTCAGGTCCCCCTGACTTCAGGGCTGGTGCTCTATCCACTTTACTATCTGCCCCAATACACCCACTTTTTTCACTGATTCTGTGTATATATGTTGTAGAGTACACTATAAGTTCTTTGGGGAAATACTTTGTTGATAAAAACCTATTGCTACTTTTTTATTATAATATTTCATTAAATGTCTTTGCTATATGTTATCCCCAGCTGCTGACTACTAAAAATAAATGTTATTGAGGGGCTCATGAGAGACAGTTTTAAGGAGTTTGACTCACCTGTTCACCATTTCCTTATATGTATTATTGTCTGCACTAGATTATAATAAGCTCTTTGAGGGTGCAGACTGTCTCATTTTATTTGTATATTCTCAATGCTTAGTCAATGAATAAATATTTATTACATACTATGTATCAGACTATGCTGACTGTTAGAAATTAAAAGAAGGGAAAAAAGTCTGCTCTAATGGAGCTCATACTAGATTAAGAAGACATAAGTCAAAATGAAATATACATACAACATAAACACAAGGTAAATGTTTTGGAAGAAGACAGTAAATGGAGAATCAGAAGGAAACATGTAAAAATTGTCATTTGAGCTGAATATTGATGATAGAAGGAACTCTAAGAGGCAGAGATAAGAAAGAAAGGAGGGAATGAATTCCAGGCATAGAGGACAGTGAGTAGTAGAAAAGTATGTTGTGCACTAGGAACAGTAAAAAGGACAGTCTTGATGGATTACAAGTCCTAGAAATAGGAGTAATTTGTAATGACAATGGGCCCAAGTTGTGAATAGGCAGATGTGACTGTTTATGTTTGATCCTAAAGTCCACTGGAGTTTGAATAAAGACGCACTCTCAGAATATCATGTAAGTAGACCTGTGGAGGATGAATAGGAGGTGGAGAGAGACTTGAGTCATGGATTAGAAAGCTATGGAAATGTTCTGGGCAGTTTGACTATGGCTTGGACTCAAGTGGTGTCTATGTAAGTCCAGAGAAGAGATGAAAGATGATGTGAACGTTGAATAAGGGGTGAATGACAGAGAAGTGTCAAGGATCAAGAGACCGCATAATCCAGTTTGTTAGGTAGCTTCCAACTTCAAGTCTTTGTATCTGCAAATCTGATAAGAATTTAATTTATGCCTATATCCAAATATTTAATAAAATATTAAGCATCATGTGACCAAGTGTAGATCTTTTAAAACTACTCTTTGAGCATTGTGATCATTCACCCAATTCAGAGTTCTAACTGACATATCATACAGGGAATATCAGTAATTTTGCTCCCATCAGAAGAGTATGAAATTTTATTAAATTTATTTGTTTAGATATACCCTATCAACAGCCTTCTCTTCCTTTTCTATCAGTTGAACAATCATTCCTGTCAATAAAGGAAATTAGGTCTGTCTAGCAGGACCTGTTATTGATGATCATATGCTAGCTCTTCCCAGTTACTGAGTATTTTTCAGGATAAGCACTAACCATCCCTTTAATAATATTGTTGAATTTTGTGAGTAATAAAAATCATGCTCATCAGTCTACAGTTTGCATATTTAATTAATTCATTTTTCTACTTTTGAAAATGGAGACAGTTGTTCTTCTTGAGTCTTATAGTACCTTTCCCATTCGCCATGATCTTTCAAATCTCACTTTCAGGGACTCATTGCTAACTTCCATTCATTCTTTTAGTGTCTCTAGATTTAGCTCACCTGGTTTATGTGGGTTTGAAGTTTGATGTTCAGTATGAATGTAAGTATGAATGAAGGCTCACATACCATCTTGCCTAATCATCACAACATCTGTATGAAGTATATGCTAGTATTATCAACCCCATTTTATATTTGTGGAAACTAAGATTTGGAGGCAAAGTAAGTTGCTTAAGGTCACACTGCTAGTAAGTACCTGAAGCAGAATTTGCCTTCATCTTGACTCCAGGTCCACCAGCCTATCTAGGTTGCCTCTTAATTATCTTTGTCCTTCTAGCAATAACCTTAATCCTTTTCAGATTCCCACAATATAGTTGAAAGAACCCCCAAACAGAAAACCTCTTGTTACTCTTAGCTTTTCTCACCAGCCTTACTTCATTCTGAATATCAGGACTCCTGATACTATTTTTGTAATATTTTGCTTTTGTATTCATTCTTTGTTCCTTGCTCTTACTTCTATCTTCTGTATATGTCTTTTTATGTTGAAGTGTTGCAAATTTCTCTCTCTTTTTCCCCTTTTCCCCATCGCCCACGAAGACAGCAAATAATCTGATATAGGCTAAACATATAGATGTCTTTTTAAAATCTAAATTTGTTGATGAATTCTCACTATATTTATGTCTGTCTCTTTAGACAATTTCCTCTTTTCTTCTTCATCACAATTGTGTGTGAGTGTGTGTGTGCGTGCATGACTTCAGAATTTCATTCTTGAGAACTTCCTCTTTCTCCTTGTCTGGTGGCCCTGCAGATTTTTTATCTATGAAATCCTGTCCATTTTTCTTCTGGACTCTATGAAACCTTCTTCCATAAGTAAGTACAAATACCCTCTTTGCTACTTATTTCTTGTATAACAATAAACAGCCAATCACTTTACTGTGTTTTTTTCATCAGTAAAATGAAAAGATTGAATTAAATGATATCTTAGCCTTTTCCAGTCTTAATTCTTATGCCTAAATAGTGGGCACACTTAACAGATTCCTTTGGCTGAGATAACTGATCTCATAAGGATCAATTAGTCCAAGAGTTCCTAATTTGGGTCTATGGATTTGAGTTTTCAAAAAAAAATTGATAATTAAATTTCAAAATAATTTTTTTGTTTGTTATTGTGTGTATTTTATTTTATGCATTTGAAAACATTATTCTGAGGAGTCCATAGATTTGACCAGATTACTAAATAGGTCCATGTCACAAAGTTTAAGATTTTCTATTCCAGGCATTTTACAGATGAAGAAACTGAGGCTTAGAGTAATTAAAGAAAAGCTAATACCTAGTTTCTGGAAGTTGCAATGTAACTTTCTCTTGGCTGGTTATAATGGGTAATAGCCATAGGTTGCTGGAGTTGTCTTGTGAGCTAATTGTTGAATTGTTAGGTTATCTACATATCAAGGACAGCTAGGTAACACAGTGGACAGAGTGCATGACCTAAAGCTAGGAATATTGATCATCCTGAGTTCAAATCTGGGTGAAAATGCTTATTAGTTATGTGACCTATAGCAAGTCACTTAACCCTGTTTGCCTCAATTTCTTCATCTGTAAAATGAGCTAAAGAAGGAAATGGCAAATCACTTTGTTTTTTGAATGCTCAGAATTTTTACTTGTATGCTCAGAATCTTTGCCAAAAAAATACCAAATTGAGTTCCAAAGGACTGGATCTGACTGAAAAACAACTTAGCAACATTTACAAATCAGACCTTGATTTATAGCTTTGTTGATTGTCTAGACTTAAGAAAGTAATGCAGAAAATGTTAACAATGCAAATTAACCTTAAAAGTGTGTTGTGCCTACATTTTTTTCCTCTAGAGAAACAATTATTAAAAATTTACTTGCACACCTTTGATATAGCCCTGATAAAAGTTATTTTAGATCCAGTGCCTGATTTTCCTTTTGGAATACCTGGACTTTTGGATTTGTTGGTTTTGTTCCCTGGATACAGCTACCTATGGTTAGAGAATGTGCTTCAGACCACAGAGGTACCACGCAGTCTCCTTTGTCACAGCCTGGAATAGATCTGACCTATTTAATGTCTTATCTGGAATCCATGGGTAGAGTGACCCTCTTCCCCTTCACTTTCCTTCTCTTTGACAAGTTGTTTCTGCCATGGGGGCTCTCTGTGACACTGATGCTTACCTGCCAGACTGAATCCCCATCACCTGTCTAATTTGCTTCCCTCAGTGATTCACCACCTCCTTTTGTTATCACCTGAAAAATCTTTCCTGATTGATACTGTTATTTTGGGTGATTTTTCCTACAAACTTGACTCTAAATTCTATTTGTACAAATTGATTCTCCTGGAGTCTTCTCGATCTTTCCCCATTCTCCTTTAACCTTTTCTCATCAAATACTTCCTATTGAAATGTCATTCTGGGTTTTGTTAACAGACAAGCACCCTTCCAGGTCACTAATGGCAAGGCTGGCAATAACAGTGGTTAGAATAATTCTCTGTACTAAAGAGTATGATTTCAGGGACACTAAGGCAGACCACCTTATCACTTCCTTTCTATAAAAATCCTTCCCTGTTATGAGTTCCAGTCATTTAAATGATTTTCATCTGGGACAAAGCCTTTCATTCTATGTTCTGAAAAAAAAAGGCTTGAGATGTGATTCTCTGACAGATTATACTTAATTATCATACTATCATGTCTCTAAGATTGCAATGGACTTTGGAAACCAGTTTTGTCCAAACTCTCTCATTTAACAATTGAGGAAACTGAGATCCAAGGAAATTTAATGAGTAGCCTAGGGCCACACATGAGTATACTAGTCATTGTTAATGACAAAGGATGCTCATTTTGTATAGAAGAAAGTGTGTGTTTGTGTGTGTGTGTGTGTGTGAGTGTGTGTGTGTGTGTGTGAGTGTGTGTGTGTGTGTGTGTGAGTGTGTGTGTGTGTTTATATGAAACAGTGATTTGGGAGCTTCCAAAAAAGAAAAAAAAAAGGTTCACTACTAGTTTGCGGAGGGGGGGAGGGGAGAAGAGGGTAAAGGGAAAGGTTCATACAAATATAGAAAGGAAAACTAGAAGCCAGTGAAGACATTCTGCGTATTCCACATTTTTTTTTCCTGAGTGCTGGTCCTCATTAATGGACTCATTAGCACAAAATAGAACTTCATGGTAATCCCTATGTTGGCCTCAAAGGCCCTTCCTCCAATTAACTTCATAGTTTTTCTTTATCCTTTTGTTTGCCATTCTTCATTCAGTTTTAATCTGTATGACCATGTGCAAAACCAAGACAATTTACATGGAAAAATTATGTGAGATGCTGTATCAAATCCTTTACAGGAAAAAATCCACTGGGCTTATTGAAAGATGAGAAAAAACACACAGGGCAACATTTTCTTATTAGCCATCCGCTTAACTCGACATGTTTGTAATCATCTCCATACTCATAGAACCAGGTAGCATGCATAAAGTTGGATTTTCAGCTCTTAGAAGCAAAGATGTACATGTAAATTAGGTACCAATTCATTTGGTCTGTGTATGTGTGTGTGTGTATGTGTGTGTGCACGTGTGCAGTGAGGTAGATATTTGTATTTCAGAATATGTGCTAGGGATTGTTAGGGAAGGGGTGCAGCTTGGGATCTGAGTGCTATTGTTGTTAGAAGAGCTGGGGTGAGGAGAAAGAAAAGCTAGGATTAGACTGGGAGCCTCCCCAAGGTAGGGCTGGGAGCTGTACATAGAGTTAATAGCTGGGGGGAAGTTCAGCAGCTGGATTTATGCTGCAATATAGGAATGAAAATGAAGTTTCCTATGGGGCATTCAGGGAAGGTCAGGGCAATTCTTGCCGACTTATTGAAAATGGAAACTTTATTAAAGAGAAAATAAAAGCCACTGGATTGATATTTGTTTTTAGTACTTATCCTGATTCCTTTTTAATATAGACTAAATTCTTAGATAGGGGTTTCTTTGACCATGTATGTTTTCTAATGCATCTTAAGTCAGTCTTCAAGGACTTAACTTCTTTCATATTGTTTCTCTTCCTCTATCCCTATCTCTCCATCTCCGTCTCTGTCTCTCTCTGTGTCCTCCCTCCCCCATCTCTTTTTCTCTGTGTCCTCTCTCTCTCTTCTCTATCTCAATCTCTCTCTTTTTCTCTCCCAATCTCTTTCACTATCCCTTTTCTTTCCCTCTCTTTTCTTTTTTTCCTTCTCTCCTTATCATTTTCTCCTTTCTCTTCCTCTCCCTTTCTTTATCTCCCGTCTTTCCTTTCTGCTCTATTTCTTTCACTTTCTCTCTTCTATTCTTCTTTTATCTCTCTCCTCCTTTTCTCTCGAATGTAGTGTTAAAAATATAGGTATGTATATATGTGTGGTGGACATTAAATATGTGTGCATGTATATATGCATGTGTATATATTTAACTCCTTTGAAGTCTTATTGTGCTTTGGAGGGGACTTTGCACTTGAGACTCATGCTACTTCAGTGGCAGATCTGATTGGTCCTCCCATACCTAAAAGTCCTCAGAGAATCTAGATTCCATCTGCCTAAGTCTGAAGCAACTCATCACCTCTTAAAAAAAAAACAAAACCCTTTTAATTTTTGACCATGACAGTTCTTGAAAATTATTTTTTAAGGTAAAGAGGGAATAAATCTGCATCAGTGGGGAAATAATCCCACTGATAAAATAATATAATAGTATTGAAATAGACCCTGGAGATCATGTAGGTTGAATTCTTAATTTTATGAGGGAATTGAGGATTAGAAAGGAAGTTAACCAAGAGCATTTGACTAGTAATGGCAGTATTGAACTTAAGTCTCTCATATTTCTTCTACTACTCCACAAATCATGGGACTTTGTAGCAGTAGCAACAACAATCATGATCCTTTATTCATAGGAATATATAGAGCATTCTAAAATTTGTCAATCCTTTTATATAATTTAATATTCAAAACAACTATGTGAGAAAGACATTATTATCCCCATTTTGTAGAATATAATTTTGTATATATAATTTCTGCATATGTTAGACTTATGACTTAGAAAAGTTAAATAGTTTGCTCATGTGGTTATTAAGTCTTAGAAGCAGGATTCATTGCCAAGTCTACCTGACTATAACAAGTCCAGTACTTAGGCTCCTGGGCCATACTGCTTACAAAAAATGTCCATTACTGTACAATCTTTTCATTATTGAGAACAGAGCTTAGCTGGAAAGGATCAGATATATAGATTCAGGTTCAAATTCAGAAAACAGAACCTCCTCACAGATAGTTTCTTCTATTTATCCTGTATCTTAGCTCTCAAGGAATTGAGTATCCAGTTATAGACCATATCAGACCTTCAAAGCAACACAGATTATAGAAGCTTCTGATTAACAACTTCATACAAGGCCATAAGGCAGCTAGTAGAGCCATTACAACTCTGGGGAAATCAGGAGAGGAAAATCCTGGATACTGCAGATCACTACAAACTTTTCTTACCTTTACTTGCTATCCCCTTTCCTGCTCTTGCATGTATCATGCTATAAGTCACTCAAAGTGTGGATTGGCTTGATGACTGTATAGTAAACACTGAAGGCAGTTCAAAACTGTCTCTGACCTTGTAGATAGAAAAATATTCAATATTCAGCCTCAGTTGAGGTCCTATATCTCCACATTCATTACCAGCAGCCCCAGCAATAGCAGTAGCAGCAGCAACAACAATACTGGCCAAATAATAGTTCAAATAAGAACTTTGGTCAATAAGAGCTCACACTGTGAAAATAAACATGTATATATTTGTGTATGCCCTTATAAAAACAAGCTCACATATATGTGGATATGTATATATATGTGCATGAAATATGAGCTATTGTTAACATGTGCACAAATAATATATATGAACTTTTAGTAACATATGCAGAAATTATATATATATATATGTATATAGATGATAGGCAGATAATCAGGAAGACAGACTGAAAGACACAGAGAAATAGCTAGAAATATAGATAGATAAATATAGGTAGATTATAGATGAATAGACAGACAGATGGATATGTAGGTTGTTGTTGTTCAGTCAATTCCAGTTGTGATTAACTATTCATTTGGGGTTTTCTTGGCAAATGCTAGAGTGATTACTTCTCTATTTCATTTCATAGAGGAGGAAACTAAGGCAAATAGGATTAAGAAACTTGCCCAAGATTTCATATGTAGTAAATGTCTGAGGCCAGATCTTCCTGACTCCAGGCCTGGCACTCTATCCATCGTACACATAACTGGTTGGTTAATCAATAGCCAAATAATCCATATAGATAACAAATAACCACAACTACTTTTTGCCTTTGCTCTACACAATCCAACCATATATTTTTGGTTTCACCAGTCTAGTTGCACCAATATTCAGAAGGTTATCTCTGATACCTGAGGCAAAGAGAAAAACATGACTATTTTAGGTATCATATATTTGGTCTATGCACATCATGGCCATAAAGACCTGTCAGCTAACAATGTCATGCTAGCCCATGGGGGTAAAAATCCCCTAAGTTTTGAAACTTTTATAGACTATGTAGGATAGGAAGCAAATGAAAAGGAAGTACTATAAAAAATAAGGAATCATTAGAAGAATGGTCCCAGGGGAAGAGTTTAAAGTATATAAATTGTCTCTTAATGATACTATTAGAATTCCATGACACTGTTACAATATTTAATTTCATTTTGTAACTAAGATTGAAATTTCAACAGTTAGTGGTTAAATCTTGCCAAATCTCCTTTCGAGCAACCCCAAGGACCATCAGAAAGTTATAAAAAGTCTTTAATAAGACTTTAATAAGTCTTTAATAAGACTTTAATAAGTCTGACTGTTTGATCATTTTCATATTGTTTTGAATTAGTTCAATAACAATGCTTACCTGAAGATACTGGGGGCCTGATGAAACAGGAGGAGAAAGGAGAAAACATAGAAATGGAGGTAGTAGAATAACAAAGAAATCTTAATAATTCTGACTTATAACTAGGGGCTGCCACATGTATCAGGGAGAATGGATAAAACAAATTGTTCCCCCTACTGTGCCAAATTTTCTCCTACTCTGTTCTTTTGCTACCAGAATTCAGAAAGCAGAAGGGTAACATAATAAAGTTCTGGATGTCAGGTGACATCTTAGCACAGCATCTGGTAAACAGGCATTCAATAAATGCTTGTGGAATTAAATTGATTATGGATTATAAATCATCTATATCTTTCCAAATGATCTTTTTTGGAAAAAAATTAATCTCCCAGTGGCCTAACTTCTGAGAAGTTTCTTCAAACTTATGTGGGTTGGTAATCAGATGGCAAATACTCAATATCTCATCAGGCTGGTACTGAAAACTTTGTTAGGAACTTTGCTAGGGTTTGCTTAAATTGTTTGGAATGGCCTTTGAAAACCCCAGTTCATTTGTCATTAGTAAATGACAACGTGTGTCATTAGTAAAGGCCTTTGGTAGAGCTATTTCCACCATAGAATTAAGCAGATTTAGAACAAAATTCTTCCTTTACATTTCCTATTACTTGCAAGGCATCTCCATACTCATGAATGATCTTTCACAATCTCAAATTCAAACGTGATTTTATTTTTTTCCTTTGTAAAACCATCAGTCTTCCTAATGTTCACATTTCTATTGGTGATGCTATCATTTCAGCAGCATCTTTGGTTCCTCCTTGTCCTTTAATTTATCCTATCAAAAGATTTGCCAAATCCTGTCAATTTTATCTCTGGAGGATCTCTCATTTATCTTCTTTCTGCCTGCTCACATCAGACATTCATCATCCTTTATCCTCAAATAGTACAGTAGCCCTTACATGGATTTCCCTTTAAGGGTTCCATCTTCCACAGATATGTTAACATTGTTTTTTCCATGTTCAGTCTGATTATTACTTTCTTGTCTCAAAACCTTCAGTAGTCCCTTATTGCCTATAGGATAAAAAAAAATAAATTTATATATTTATATAATACATGCAATTTAAGATTTTCTATCATACAGAATTTATTTTTCCATACTTATTTTCTTTTACTTTATTTCATAAATTCGACATTATAATTGGAGGCGTGCTGGAATATATATTAACTTGTGAATGGTGATTGTTAAATTTTCAGTGTCAGCATTTATACCTTAGAAATAGATGAATGTTCTATATTAAGCCTTGATTTGTCTTGTAGATATTGTAGATTTAAGAAAGTGATGAAGACAACATTAATAATGCAGGTTAAACTTAAAATATGTCCTGTATACATTTTCCTCTTTTGAAGAATTATTTATTAAACATTTACCAGCATACCCTTGTTACACTCAATCTGGAGTGCTAGATATTCTTTGGACTTGGTAGATTCTCTCTTGCCCTTACATTCCTCTTGGTTTTCTCTATACCTGAGTCACAAACCTTCTCATCTCCATCTTACAGAATCTCTCTTCACTAATTAACTCAAGTGCCACCTCTTTTCATGAAACCTTCCCTGATTCACCCAGCTGAAAATATTCTCTTTTCCTTCAAATGATCTCTTTGAGCACATTGTACAGTGCATTATATTTATCAGTCTCTCCTTCTTATAAATAGAGGTAATGACCCTGGAATACTGGAGGAGGAAGAGAGGGCAGAAGGAGAGTTTTAAAATTGTTAACAAGGCATTGTCCTCCCTTTTTCCTTCCCTATTGAAAGAACGAAAGTATTGTCAGCATCCTCTAAATTTAGAATATTGGAATAAAACTTGGGTCACCCCACCTAAGTTGTAATTTTGGTTTCAATTGATATATGATGGGCCGAGAGGAGAGTTTCTAGCTATGGAATTTCAGGTCCCAAGGCAAGATCAGCTTGCTTAAGCTGGTATTATCCTGCTGGTATGGCAAAATGCAGTCTGCTCATGTTTTATTTTATTGCTTCAAATCCTAAATCCTTGGTGCAGGTTGTTGCTTTTAAATAAGCATTCCACTGGCATTTAACTCTGGTCATTTTATTGTGATTATAGCTGGAGGCTGGTTTAGTGGGAGGTATGGCTTTAGAAAAGAAATACAATAGCAGCACAAAATCAAGAAGTTCAGTAGGATATTCTGCATCTCGCTTCCCTGCCTCTGCCACTCCTCAGATCTCCCATCCTTAAGACTAATCCCTTCCCCATTCATTAGTTTCATCTATCCTCAAGATCTCTTCTGTTCCCTGCAATTTTTGTGACTTTTGAGATAGAACAAGTTACCCCCCAGACAGAGATGGAAGAAACTTTAAAGATCAAAACCTTTTATTTTACTTGTAGGGAAAATTGCTGTTCAGAGAGAAATAAAGTGACATGTCCAAGGGAACACTGCTAGTTGTCAGTGGCAAAGCTTGGTCCTAGATTTTCTGATTATTCTGACTCAGTCAGAATAAGACTCAGTCGGAAAAGAAAAAAAAGTCAGACGACCTAAATTCTAATTATAGACATAACAGCCTAATTTGAATAGAGTCTTATCCTAGGGCACTGACATTTGTTATATGGGTGGGGATATACTTTGTCCTCAGTATGGAGTCCAAACCCCTCTTTCATTCCCTTGCTTCAGTTCTATTGGTCTATGCCTCCCCTGCCTGCTACCCCAAGTAGCTCATCACAGTAATCTCCCTTTCCCAAACTGTCTTCATCCAAGTGTTGTCTGTTTTATAAGAACATAAACTCCTTGAGGGCAGGGACTGTCTCTTTTTAATGTGTGTATTCCCAATACTGACACATTGTAAGCACTTTATATTTTATTTTATATTTTTAAATTTTCACTCAGAAATTAGCCATTATAGCTAAAATTGTATTCAGAATTTTAAATATGTCACAAGACTAAAATCTTGACCAAAACATAACAAAGTGTGGGGGGTGACCTTGTCCAGAGTAAAAAGAAGCATGCATTAGATACTAAATCATACTAAGAGAAGCATTTAATATTAAAAAAAATGCTAAATCCTATGACATATGGGCAATGATTTTCCAAGAGGGAGAATGTTCCTTTTCCCAGGACAACTACATTTGTGCTTGGACGGGGTAATGTTGTCCACTCTCCTTGAACTGAATTCACATAGGAACAAAAATTCCTAATTGCAACTCTGGTTCTCTTTTAGTTCTGTCCCCCTATACCTATACCGTGGCAGTAGAGTTTACAGTATAATCTGTGCTAAACAAAGTGCACTCATCAGAGTGTGATGTCAGAAAATGTCATCCTTGGAAAGCAACACTAATAATTGAATGGAAGGCATTAGTCAACAACAGAAAGAACCTTCACTTAAACACAATTTTAAATTATGATATTAAGAAGACCAGGGGCTTTCTGACTCTTAAGAAGAGGCCTACAGGACCTTCATATAAAGAAAGTAATTAAATTTTTTTTGTTGTTGTTTGCCCTTTGTTTTTTTTTTTTTCATAATTATAACTTTTTAATCGACAGAACCCAAGCCTGGGTAATTTTTTACAGCATTATCCCTTGCACTCACTTCTGTTCCGATTTTTCCCCTCCCTCTCTCCACCCCCTCCCCCAGATGGCAAGCAGTCCTATACATGTTAAATAGGTTACAGCATATCCTAGATACAATATATGTGTGCAGAACAGAACAGCTCTCTAGTTGCACAGGGAGAATTGGATTCAGAAGGTAAAAATAACCTGGTTAGAAAGACAAAAATGCAAGCAGTTTACATTCATTTCCCAGTGTTTTTTCTTTGGGTGTAGCTGCTTCTATCCATCATTGATCAATTAAATCTGAGTAAGATTTCTTTGTCGAAGAAATCCACTTCCATCAGAATACATCCTCATACAGTATCGTTGTTGAGGTATATAATGATCTCCTGGCTCTGCTCATTTCACTTAGCATCAGTTCATGTAAGTCTTTCCAAGCCTCTCTGTATTCATCCTTCTGGTCATTTCTTACAGAACAATAATATTCCATAACATTTATATACCACAATTTACCCAACCATTCTCCAGTTGATGGACATCCTTTCATTTTCCAGTTTCTAGCCACTACAAACAGGGCTGCCACAAACATTTTGGCACATACAGGTCCCTTTCCCTTCTTTAAAATCTCTTTGGGGTAGTAGTAGTGACACTGCTGGATCAAAGGGTATGCACAGTTTGATAACTTTTTGAGCACAGTTCCAAATTGTTCTCCAGAATGGCTGGATGTATTCACAATTCCACCAACAATGCATCAGTGTCCCTGTTTTCCCACATCCCCTCCAACATTCCGCATTTTCTTTCCCTGTCATTCTAGCCAATCTGACAGGTGTGTAGTGGTATCTCAGAGATGTCTCAATTTGCATTTCTCTGATTAATAATGACTTGGAGCATCTTTTCATATGGCTAGAAATAGTTTCAATTTCTTCAGCTGAGAATTATCTGTTCATATTCTTTGATCATTTATCAATTGGACAATGGCTTGATTTCTTATAAATTAGAGTCAATTCTCTATATATTTTGGAAATGAGGTCTTTATCAGAACCTTTAACTATAAAAAGATTTGCCAAGTTTATTGCTTCCCTTCTAATCTTGTCTGTATTAGTTTTGCTTGTACAAAAAGTTTTCAATTTGATATAATCAAAATTTTCTATTTTGTGGTCAATAATGATCTCTAGTTCTTCTTTGGTCATAAATTCCTTCCTCTTCCACAGATCTGAGAGGTAAACTATCTATGCTCTTCCAATTTATTTATAATCTCATTCTTTATGCCTAGGTCATGAACTCATTTCAACCTTATCTTGGTGTATGTCAATGCCTAGTTTCTGCCATACTAATTTCCAATTTTCCCTAGCAATTTTTGTCAAATAATGAGTTCTTATCCCAAAAACTGGGGTCTTTGGGTTTGTCAAATGCTAGATTATTAAAGTTATTGGCTGTTTTGTCCTTTGAATCTAACCTATTCCATTGATCAACTAGTCTATTTCTTAACCAATACCAAAAGGTTTTGGTAACCGCTGCTTTACAATATAATTTTAGGTCTGCTATAGCTAGGTCACCTTCATTTGATTTTTTTTTTCATTAATTCCCTTGAGATTCTTGACCTTTTGTTTTTCCATATGAACTTTGTTGTTATTTTTTTTAAGTCATCAAAGTAGTTTTTTGGGAGTCTGATTGGTATAGCTCTAAGTAAATAGATTAGTTTAGGTAGTATTGTCATCTTTATTATATTTGCTCGCCCAATCCAAGAGCATTTAATATTTTTCCAGTTGTTTAGATCAGACTTAATTTGTGTGGAAAGTGTTTTGTAGTTTTGCTCATAAGGTTTCTGATTTTCCCTTGGCAGATAGATTCCTAAATATTTTATACAACCAGTAGTTACTTTAAATGGAATTTCTCTTTGTAACTCTGACTGTTGGATTTTGTTAGTGATATATAAGAATGCTGATGATTTACGTGGGTTTATTTTGTATCCTGAAACTTTGTTAAAGGTGTGGATTGTTTCTAATAACTTTTTAGTAGAATCTCTGGGTTCTCTAAGTATACCATCATATCATCAGCAAAGAGTGATAATTTGGTTTCCTCATTGCCTACTCTAATTCCTTTAATCTCTTTCTCAACTCTTATTGTCAGAGCTAGCAAGAAAGTAATTAATTTAAATCTTCCCTCCCTCTCTCTCTGTCTTTCAGTCTCTGTCTTTCTATCCCTTTCTTTCTGTGTTTCTGATTCCCTATCTCTCTACTTTTGGCTCTCTCTCTCTCTCTCTCTCTCTCTGTCTCTTCCTCTCCCTCTGTCTCTCTTTTTCTTTTCCTTTTCTCTCTCTCCCTTTCCCTTTCTCTCTCCCTCTTTCTTTCCATTTCTATCTCTTCCTCTTCCTTTCTGTCTCTATTTCTCTGTTTCTGTCTGTCTGTCTCTGTCTGTCTGTCTCTCTCTCTCTGTTTGTCTCTGTCTCTCTCTTTGTTTCTCTCTCTCTCTCTCTCTTTCTCTCTCTCTCTCCCTGTCTCTTTCTCCTTACTTTCCTATAATGTTATAAATTCTAACAACAGGAAAAAAGGTCCAAAGAATATTCTAGTCAGTCACTCACTCCACCTTGGAAGGTCATTCTGTCCTACCCCTGAATTTTACTGGTAAGGAAATAGAGGCCCTGAGAAATGAAATAACTTGTCCAGAATTGTACAATCAGTTTGTCAATAAACACTTATTAAACACCTACTATGTGCCAGGCACCGTGTTAAGCTAAGATACAAAGAAGGGTCAAAAATAGTCCTTGCCTTCAAGGAACTCATAATCCAATGGTGAAGACAATTTAGAAACAATTCTGTCCAAATAAGCTATCAGCAAGATACATAGGAAATAATTAACAATGGGAAAGTACTAGAATTAAAGGGGATCAGGAAAGGCTTCTTGTAGAAGATGGGATTTAAACTGCAACCTGAAGGAAGCCAAATTGGGATTCAAATCCACATTTTTGACTCCACATTCAGAAGTCTGTCCACTGCACTCCTCTGCTCATACAAAAGTTATCTTTTATCTTTCACCAGTGGATGCAAAACACAGAAGCTGTTTTAGGCCTTTTCCTCCTGCCTCTTCATTAAGATTGGCAGCTCCTATAAGACAGGGTCCTTGTCTTATTTTTACTCCACGATTGTTCTTAGCAATCAGGATTATATTATAGACTTGGGGAACATCCACTAAATATTTATTGAAGTGAAACATGAGCTTTTGCATACACCAGAACTTATGATGTTTAACACCTGAGTAGCCTGCACATCAGGGCTCGACAAATCCAGCTCATCATGGGGCTTGGCAATTTCAATTTAGTGCCTGGTTGCTGAAGAGCAATCTTTCTTCAACCTTTTAGAGGACACTTTGTTTTGCCTGTCTGTAAGCAGCACACATTTGCTTTTATGACAATTTGAAAGGAATCCCAAAGCACTAGACTGCGCTCTTGAAGTGGTATTCATTTTGGAACTGTCTGGGGCCTCATGAACTTCTTAGCTATTACTACTTCTGTACCAGCTTTATCTTGGCTTCTCCTTACTTCAATAAGGAACTGTTGGTCATCAATGCTTCCAATTTCTTTGAATGTATATGGTTCTTAGAGGAAGAATTCTTAACAAAAAGAGGAATGGAGGCAATTACAAAAGATATATTAGACCAGAGCTTCTTGAACTTTTTCCACTAGCACTCCCTTTTTGCCCTACAATTTTTTATGAGAACCCAGGTAAATAGGTATGCAAATCAAACATTTGCTCATAATAAGTCATAATTTTGAGATAAGTTGTTATGTGACCCCATATGGGATTGTAATTCACAGTTTAAGAAGCTTTTCTTTGTATTAGATGATTTTGAAAATAAGAAATTGAAAAGCTTTTGCATGAACAAAATCAGCACAACTTGTAATGGTCCAGAATTCTGAAACAAGGATTCTTACAAGCTGTTAATTAAGTGGAATTGATAAGACAATGGTTATCTAGTTTAGCATGGTGATTAATAGTTCTCTACTTCAGTATGATTGAATTAATCTTACAACAAATTATGGTTCCCTAGTGATATAATGATTGGCTTATACTCAGTATGATGAATGGATTTAATTATAATAGAGTACTTAAGAGGCCAGAGTCAGACCTAGAGGGGGACTAGAACAGACTTGGGGAAGACAGAGGACTAGAGGCTGGAGCACAAGCTCCTGGACTTAGGGAGACTTCAAGACAGAGACCATCGTGGTGGTCATCCTGCCTCCCTCACAGAAACCAAGACACATTCCAGAGGACCTCCAGAAAGCTGGCCTGGGCCCCAGGCAAGGAAACTAGACTATGAAGGAGACAATAAAGAATTTTGACTTTAACACCTGGCTAATCTCATGGCAATTACTGAAACGAAAGCTGGTCCAAGGACCTCTAGAAACACTACACAGAACTAAGATACACTACAACCAGAACACTACACAACTAAGATAATAAGAGAAATAGTAAACTAGGAAAATATCTTTGTATCAATTATTTCTGATCTGATAAATAAAATAAATATGTAGATCCACTACAGAGGCAAAAACCAAGATGGCAAGATAAAGTTAGCGATTTTGCTAAGCTCTCTCAACAGATTCTTCCAAAAAAATACTTTAAAAAGCCAATCAAATCAAATTCTGACCAACATAACCAAGAAAAAGTCTCAGTGATTCATTTTTTTCAGTCCAGGCAAGTTGAAAGATCTTACTATCTTCACACACCGAGATGGGAGCAGGCTCAGAACATAAATTAGCAGAAGTAGCTCCACCTATGAGCATCAGAGGCAGTGGTGGCCCTGGTGGCAACAACAGCAGCTGTGACAGCACCAGTTCTATCCAATGCCCAGGTAAAGTTCTAGAGTAAATGCCTACTCCAAAAAAGATTCCAGGTAAACTCCTGTGCTAGTACTGGATACAGCATTGGGTACCATTTAGCAGCTCCATGGCTTAGTACTTAGTTCTAGGTCACAGTTTCCAGGGGAAAAAGAATAGATGTATTTTTGAGAGAGTAGGGTCCTTATCCAGGTAAGGACATGACCAAGAGGGCAGTGACCAGACCAAACTCTAGATCATACCATATTGAAAGCATCAAAAATGTATAGGTCTTCATACCTCAATTCAAAAACAACAGAACATAAATGCCTGTAATTCAGGCTAGCCACTTCTCCCAACATCCCTGAGAGTCAGGGATTTTTCTAGCTCATTTCCTAACTTCATATGAGAGTGAAGAAGAACTCAATTTGAATCTAAAGTTAAGAAATAGATTGGAAAAACGAGCAAACAACAACAAAAGAACTGACCATAAAATTTATTATGGTGACAAGGAAGTTCAAGACATAAATTCAGAAGAAGACAGTGACATAAATGCATCAATATGCAAAACCTCAAATAAGATGTATTTTGGACACTTGTCCAATAAGAATTTTTGGAAGGGATAAAGAACAGGGACAAATAAGAATAAAAAAATGACTAATGGTAAAATAAAAGCAAAGGAAGAAAACAGGGAAAAGAAATGAAAGCAATTCAAGAAAATTATGAATAGAGAATTGATAGGTTGGTAAAAGAGACATAAAAATAATGAAGAAAATAACTCCTTAAAAATCAGAATTGGCCAAATGGTGAAAAAAGTCCACAATTTCACCAAAGAAGATAACTCCTTAGAAAAATCCATGAGACACTGAGACAATAATAAAAATATAAGCTCAAGAGATATTATTCAGTATATAAGTGGGATCAAGGGATATGAACAGTTTTCAAAAGGAGAATTTTATTATGTTATGTTAATATTAATAATATAAAAGAATATTTTAAGTGATGAATAATATGGGAATTAAAAATGAAAACAATTTATATTTCACCTCACACTCAGTAGATTTGCCAACATGACATTAGATGGAAATAGATATTAGAGAGGTTGTAGAGTGATAGCCACAACCAATTTATTATTGGAGCTATGAATTAGTCCAGTAGTGGAATTATGTCCAGCAGTTTGGAATTATGTAAAGAAACTAAATAAAATATCCATATTCTTTAACTTAGAGATTTCACTTCTATGCTTATATTTTAGGAATGAATATCATTGTATCCAGGATATACTGTAACCTATTCAACATGTAAAGGATTGCTTGCCATCTGGGGGATGGGGTGGAGGGAGGGTGGGGAAAAATCAGAACAGAAGTGAATGCAAGGGAAAATGCTGTAAAAAATTACCCTGGCATGAGTTCTATCAATAAAAAGTTATTTAAAAAAAAGGAATGAATATCAACAGCAACAACAATAGACCCTAAGTACAGCAATTATTTTTGTAGTAACAAAAAGTTGAAAATAGATTTGAAAATGGATAAATGCATTGTGCTAGGTGAATACAACAAAATAAAGATGGCCCATGAAAAAAATATGCTGACCAATTTCTGTTTATTCAGCCAATTCCTGAAGTCTTTCCGGAAGTTCTATTGAGACCATTCTGTATACCAATATGGTATAGTGGAAAGAGCATTGGATTTGTGACCATGTGATCATAGGATCATATATAGAGAGCTGAAAGGAATTTTTAGGGGTCATTTATTCCATCACCCTCAATTTGAAGAAATGAAGAAACTGAGAAACAGGGGGAAAAATGAAGTGACTTTTATAAATTGGATACATAGTTACCTTATTACCTGTAGGTAGCAGATCCAAAATTCAAATTTAAGTCCTCCAAATCTTGCACTCTTAGGTAGCTGTTACACTATATGATCTAAATACCAGCTTTATTTCTACCTGGATAAACTTGGACAAATCCTTTCACATCTCTGGTCGTCATAACATCTGCTGTTATACCTGAGCTTATGCTTTTGTAAAATTAAGGAGTATGATTAGATTATCTCTAGTGTCCATTCCAAGTCTGAAATCCCATGACTTTGGGCACTCAATTTTGGGTCCTGATTAGAGAATAAGAAACAATATTCAATGGTGACATGTTCTTTCTGTTTTCTTCCTGTTTTCTTAAAAAATGAAAAATTCTGGTCTGCTTGGTTTAGTAGAAGGAAATGACTCCATGAAAAATCAAGAGAATATAGACAATATAAACCCAAGAGGCATTACCCAATATATAAGTAGTCAAGGGATATCAACAAAGAGTTTTCAAAAGGAGAATTGTAAGTTGCAGTACCAGTTCCTATATCCAAAGCAACTTTGAAAATCAGTTGCAAGCACTTTGTTTTCTATTTTAATCTATTCTGATGATGAATGACAAGTTTGGTCAAATTTTTTCATATGGTCAAATTTTTACATATATATATATATGTATATATATATATATATATGTAAAACCACTGACAACTATCTCTCCAAACTATTTAGGTGTCCTAGGAATAAGAATTCAGCAACCTCTGATAGTGTGAGAAAATGTGTGATTCAGAAGATGTAAAAAAAAAAATGCAGTTGTTTCTGCATTCATCACCATTAAACCCAGAGGTATCTTGATACCCAAGACTTCAGGTAGCTTGATAACTTGTTCTAGCATACAAAATTTTCCTGGAGCCAAAGACATCATAAAGGAAAACCCAAGTCAATAACAGAAGGAAAATCATATCCACATTGCTACACTAGAAAGACGGTCTCTTTTTTGTTTCTCAGTTTACTACATCTCAAAGATCCAACCTGCCTTTCATACCACAAAAGAAAGGTTACTTTTCTCATTTTTTGCATGCTGACTGCACCTAGTTCCAGTAGGAGATAAGGGAAACAACCCTGAAGGCTATTGTTTACCTACATACAGCCGCTGTCTTATCGTTCCCATGTCTCAGTTGGGATGGCTTCCCTGTTGCACTAGCAATCAGTCTTGTGTTTCAAGGATCATTCTTCTCTCATCATTTCCTTACTGTCATCTATCAACTAGGTAGCTGGATGAACCAAGTCAAATCATGTTTACTTGAGACTCAGTTTCCTCATCTGTCAAAGAAAAGGATTGGATTTGCTTAATTCCAGATTTTCTTCCAATTTGAACCTATATCTTTGAAAAAAAAGTAAAATTGTCAGGTTTTGAAGATATAGTTTAGGTATCTTGACATTTTCTACTTCTGGGACTTGGGGGTCAGGAAGATCATAGAACCCAAATCTCAATCAAAATTGTTTATTTGGTTTGTTTTTGGTGTTATATCTCTATAGCTGGCCTAAGGTGGTTAAGAAGACTTCCTACTAAGAAGATTATTTTTATAGTTAATTATTTCCCACACTGATAGCTGAAATTCCACCATTAATAAATTATTCCTTTGTTTTGACTATTTTCTCCTCCAGATTCCTCTCTAAAAATATGGATATTTCTATTAGGTTTGCATATGTAATCCCTTCATGTGAATGACTATATCTGATTAACTTTTTATATGACAATAAACATATGATGCATTACTAATGTTCTCAGAGCCAATGAAAGATTTGGAGAAGAAAAGCTTTAAAAAAAGGTTAGAGGAGAGGAAAACTATAGAAAATCTTAGTTCTGAAAACAGAGAAGGTGGGTATAAACATTGAGGATGAGTTGGTGTGATGATCTTGCCTAAAATGCAATGCGCAAACCATTTATTTGAAGAAATTATTTTTCATTAAAGGGATTCAAACTAATCTCGTTTCAATTTTCTGGTACATTTTTGGGAAAGAATCTCTCGCCTCTCCTCTTCTCCCTCCTCTTTCCTTTCCTCTTTTCTCCATTTCTATGTCTTATCTTCCTCTGTTTCTCTTTTTCTTTCCCAATTCCCTTTTCTCTATCTCTCTGTTTTTCTCTCTTTTCCCATAATTAACTCTTTTCCTCCTAATCAGACCACACAGCCAGAAGCTTTCTCTCTTCTTCCTTCCTCCCTGGGGCTGGTAATTACTGCTGAGCTGACTGTGGCTGAGCCTGAGCGATGACACCCAGTGTACCACACTTATCACCATCAGCTGCAGGAAATTGGGAAAGCAGAACATTACCTAAGTGTGGGAGGGAGTCTTGGCACAGGCTCAACCCATCTTAGGGATTGAGAGAGGGGAAAAGGAAGCATCAACTCAGCCAGTTCTACTAGGAAGGCCAGCTGTGGGAAAAGACCTTTGAATACTAGATCTCCAGGCAAAAATGTTCACTTATACAGAGCTGGAGCTGTATGGGGGAGGAGGGGAGCAGAGAATGTTTTTGGTCCTGCAAGTCCCATACAAACAAAACAGACAAGCCTATGAAACATATTATATGTGAAGACAAACTATTATGTGTATTTGAATACTAGTATGAACCAATTAACCAAAAACCAAATTGTAACAATTTCTAAACAATGACTCTATTTCTCTACCAATAATAACTCTAGTTTCTCTACCATAACTCTGTGAGGTATGTAATTTACTTAAAACCCTTTTTCTATAAATGATGAAATTAATATTCAAAATGGTCTTTGGTCACAAGATTAGTGACAATGTTATTGACATCATTATACAAAATAGTGATTTATTTAATTCATTAATATATAATAAGTTATAGTCTTGATACATAACTAATCTACCTCATTTTTTGGTCCTACATGTCCTTTTTGAGGTGACATTTCTTATATCTGAGTCATTGATTCTATGACTTTTTACACTTTCAATATATATGGCTTTCTATTGCCTTTTGGGATATTCAAGATTTTAATTCTCTGGAGATCATGGTTTTTTATTATTTGCAGCCCTGTGGCATCACTGCAAGAATATCATTGATTAAAAGATAGATATTTATATTGTCATACATACAACAGCTGGGCATGGCCAAAAATGTCACACAATTTTGCCAGAATAACCCAATTCAGTCTCTTTCTAATCAATTCTGAGTTTATTTCACTGCTTACTTATAGTACCTGGTCAAGATATATATGCTAATGGATTTACTTAGTAGACTGCCCATCCAATTGTATTTTGTAGTCTGGGTAATATGTTTTTTATCCACTTTTTCCCTCACAGAATGGGAATGGGTAGAATGATCTCATTTAAGTGATTATGAATTTCATTGAGAAGGCTAATTGAAGCATGTCCTGGGATTCAATGCAATTAGCACAATGCCATCTGAGGAGAGGAACATTTGAAGAAAGTCGCAATTAATAGGAAATTCTTCCCTTTTTTGAACTCTATTTAGAGATATGCTATATGACACTGGTGAACTCTGTTTTATGTCTCACTTGCTTATTCCAAACAATTCTTTGCTGTCAAAGCATATCTTTTTAACACGAATATCCTCCTGTTGTGATGCTAAGTAGCTTCAAATGACCCAGAATTTTTAAAAAATGGGTAGAAAGATGGAATTTGAAAGATTTGTTGTCAACATAAATAGGCTCAGTATCTTACCAGTCAAAACCCAAAGAAAGTTATATAAAAGACACCTTCAAGGAGATAAATAAGAGGAAAAGGAAAGAGGACAGTCATTTAGCAATGGTGGGGCATAATAGATTCGTAGCTCAGAGAATTCTACTTGGATATGAAATAATAAAAGAAATAAAAGCAAGGTTCAATAACATTGGGAAGGAACTGAGGATTTATGGAAAGACATGAACAAGAATTTCAGAGATTGAGAAGGCTTGGATTGGTGCATGATCTATACTGATGGAAAACTTACCTATGTTGCTAACATAATGGCCTCATCTGAGCATGGGTATAGTAACTGATTAAATAAACAAATTTATCTTTTTTGTTTTCTTATATATTGGTTACTGAGATGGTTAAGTCCAAGTATTGTATTTCTATATCACAACATAAGAGATTAGATCACCAAAGAAACAGCAACAGATCTGTGCCACTTCAGTTGTATCTATTGTCCAACTTTCAACTTCTGTTAATATTCTCAGAATGGTCTAACTTTTTTGGATTTCATTCTAAGCTCTTTGAAGTTTTCTTTCTCTTCAATGGTTTTGTTTTTACTGTTTTGTAAGGAAATATTTTTTTCATAATGAAAATGAGGGATAATAGACAAACAGTACTTCATTGCTACCCTGAAAATACTAAAAGTTTCAGAAGGAAGTTTTCAACATACTGGACAGATTCTCTCTAGAGGATTCACATAAAGCTAGAATTATACAGAGTAGAAAATCACAAAAAGGCTTTGATTACAGAATAAAGGAATATCTACAATGAGAAGATTCTTCTAATTATGTATTTTTAATTTTTAATTTTATTATTTTTTAAGTATTCATTTTTTCCTACCCACTTACCCCACTCACTGAAAGAAAGAAAAAAAGAAAAAAAAAAGAAGAAAGGAGGGGTAGGAAGAAGGAAGAATGGAAGGAAAAAAGGAAGAAAAAGAAAGGAAGGAAGGAAGGAAGAAAAGAAGAAAAAAAAGATGAAATTTCTGTCACATTAGTACACTCAAGGAAAACAAATCCTCACACTGACCTTATCTAAAAGATAAATTTCTTATTCTGCATACTAGTTCAATCTCTCTCTCTCTTTTCAGTTGGAGAGTATTTTTCCTTATTATTTATATGGAATCATTACTACTAATTTTGTTGGTCTAATTATCTAAGTATAAGAGTAAAGTATAATATAAATAAAAAACCCTTTTCATGGAAACACAAAAACCAGGACAATTTTGTTACTGATTTTTAAAGTTCAAAATATTAAAAAGAAACTACACTTATAATTTCACACATAAGCTTCTTTTTCTACTCTTATGAAATTGAAATATTTAGTTTTGTTAATATTTAAGTTCATAATAATAACAATTTAAACTAAAATGTATATATTTCCCTGATTTCTTGTAAATCTCATGAAACTTATTTTAAACTAAAAATTTTGGAGAAAGGAGAAAACTACCTCAATATTTCACCAAGCTATACATCACAGACAGTACTTTCATTATAGATAAAGTAAAAGTTTTCCCCTAAAATTTGTGATAGAAAAGAAGTTTGGGAATGATCTCATTTTCATCTGAGATTTGGGGAGAACAGATTTCAAAGATTTCAAGGAAAGGACAAGTAGGATCCCATGTACTAAAATTCTGTGGAATTAGCATAGGAGGGATGAGAAGAACCTTTCAAGAATGAAATTATAAAGACATAGAAAGAAACAATACTTATAAGGAGGAAAAATGTGAGTTGTCTGAAAAGTGATATGACTACACAAAGAACCCACCAATGGACTCATTAAAATTATGTAAAGAAAATAGAAACAGGAATAGGTAACAGGATGAATACCAAAGTCTGTCGTGGTGTTGTAAGAATGGTATTAGTGGTACTACTGCCCCAAATGTGCTGAACCTAATGAGAAAACAAAGAAAAACAAAGGAAAAAAAATTCTTAGCTCTGTTATAGGAAAGAAGATCAAAGAAGGGATAGGACTGCTGCTTGGAGTGTATGAGAATAACAATAGAATACTCACATAGGGCTTATTATTTTGTTTCTGATTTCTGCAACTATAAAGATCTTTCACCCAGAAGAACAAAAATGGCTAATAGAGAGTTGGAACCCAAGACACATAAGGGGAACTCTTAGTTATTATTGATGAATTAATTCAACTGGTTCAGACAAGCCACGACATTGGGTCCAGAAAGAACTGGTGGATGTGATTGCTGGGCTTCTGTCAGAGATATCTGACAGAGCATGGAGGACTGGAGAAATGCCTCTATTTGACAAAAAAGGAAGTATAAGGAATCTGTGAAGTTGATTAGTTACATCAAATGCAGGACAGATTGGACGAACCTTCTTTCTTTTTTAAACAGTATAACTAATCTGGTAACTTAATAACTATTATATATAGAATTTATTTTATAACTCTGATTCTGTAATATTAGTTTTCCTTTTGAAATAAATATTTATTGGGGAGGATTGAGGAAAGGAGAGAAACATCAATTCAATGATGTTAAATGAATGAGTATGTGAGCTTTTTACTTGATGGGGCAGATTGTAATCAGCAAAAAAAAAAGCGGGGGGGGGGGGGAACTAGTCAACATACCTGGGAAGGAGTACTTCTTCATTAAGGAGAAGGAAAAAGAACGAGAAATAAATTTGTAAATCAAATCATATTTCTAGAAGTAATTCAATTCCTGAATTTTACAGATATAGAAATTGAGGTCCTAGAGAGTTAAGTGGCTTGCCCAAGGTTACCCATGGAGTAAGCATGAAAAGTAGGATTTGAACCCAGATTCTCTGACTCCAAAGCTATTGCTCTTTCCATTGTAGCACACTGTACTGTGTAAGGAGGAAAGAGAAAGCTAAAGTCCATGGAGATTCAAAGAGGAGAAAAGGATGAAAAAGTGGAAATTTATGAACTAGAAATGCTGTTCAGCTAGTTGGAGGTCAAAGTATCCTTAATCCCTCAGGCACTGAAGACATGTTACAAGAATACAAGAAAGAATAACATTTGGCAGAGGCTTCCCTCTTATTTATCCGGTATGCTCACTATCTTAACTATCCCCACCCCTGGTCTCGACTGAGGAGGGGGGAGAATTATCTCCTTTTATTTCTCCCTAGAAATCTGATGAGTCAAGAGGATATTTGTGGTTATGGACCACTGATGAATTGTGAATTGTGATTATATTGTCTTCTATGTTAGATTGTGAACTTCTCAAGGGAAGGTAATTTTTTTCTTTTCTTTGTATTCCCAGGGTTCAACATAGTGCCTGGCATATAGTGGATGCTTTGTTATTGTTATTCAGTCATTTTTCATGTCATGTATGAATCTTTGTGACTCCATTTAGGGTTTTCTTGGCAGAGAGAATGGAGGGGTTTGCCATTTCCTTCTCCAGCTCATTTTACAGCTGAAAAAACTGAGGCAAACAGAGTTGAGTGACTTGACCAGCATTACACAGCTAGGAATGTCTGAAAACAGATTTGAACTTGGGAAAATGAGTCTTCCTAAGGTTATATTCCATGCTGTGCTGAGCCAGTGGATGCTTAATAAGTGTTTATTGATCGGCTGACAGAGTTATTGAGAATTCAGGGTCATTTCCTTGCCACAGTGAGGAATAAAGAGGGAGACAGAGAATTTTAGTAGAGGGTTATTATTACCCTCAATAAACATCTGTTGGTTGAATAAATGGATGAATTCATAAGATGCAACTGAATCAACCTTGGCAACCTAGATGCTGCTATTTAAGCTTCAATGTATCTGTCCTGGATATTAAATTATAGTTTTATAACCCTAACCTCTTGTCTCTCTGTTTGCATAGAGAGACTGATCTTGTGATTGCAAGGACAGAAATATCAGAATTCAGAAAAATCCTTTTGGTTGCATCTTTGTTTTAAGGTCAAGGTGCCCAAAGTAGTAATCTGACCCCTTCCCTGGGGATCACTATCTTAACTACTCCCACTCTCATTCCTGATTGAAGAGGTATAGAATTATCTCCTTTTATTTTTTTCTTAGACATATGACTAGAGTCAAGAGGGCATTTGTGGTTATGGACCACTGATGAATTCAAATAACTTCCCATACTATATGATGTGTCAAGTTTTTCAAGCATCTTCACATTCACCTTCCCATTTGGACTTTTTATTTGTTACAAGGAAGTATTATCAAGGGAGTATATTAGGAAATCAATGTGATTTTTTAAATAAAAGTAACAATAAAACTTTACAAATACATGAAAGAGGTATCTGGAAAGAAAATGTTAAACCCAATGGAATGCAGCTTTAGTGGAGGAATCTTAGTCATCATTTCTGGAGAGATATTTGTATATGAGGGCCAGGTAGGTGCATCTTAATATGTTAGCTGGAATCTTAAAAGCACTTTACAGTTCTCAGGAAAGACATGCTTTTTATGCCAAAGAATTCATCACTTAGGATACTAGGGTGTTGGGGGAGGGTGGGACAGATATTCTTTCTTCTTCATTTGTCATTTTCCTAAAACACATCTCAATTAAAAACAAATAAATTTTATGAGATGTCTAGGTCTTTCCATGGAATAACTTCATCTTACTTGTTGATGACTTCTAAGTAATAGTACTATCATGCTTTTGTCTGAGCTCTGTTGTAAAAATGATTTTTCTATCTAAACATTTATTCACCTGTTATCTGTCTTCTTTCTATCTACTTTATCCACCTATTTATCCAACTATCTATATTTTGGCAAATGGGACTCCCAGAACCATAGAATCAAGATCTTAGATCTGGCCAAGGACTTTTTTTGACATATGATAAAGAAAGGGAATGTTTTATTCTAATTAGTTTTTCTGTTTAGTTCTACAGAGCATTATAGATCTTAGGCAAATCACTTCTACTCTGTGTGCCCCTTTTCCTCACTTGTAACACGAGCAGATTGGACTATGTAATCTCTAATGTCCTTTAAATTTTTTGATCAAATGAAATGGTACTTACTTTCCCAGGAAATGGAAAGGGAGAATACTGTGCCAATATCTTGAAATATCTTCTGAAATTAGAAGAAATTAGATAGTCTTGGGAGGGCAGAATGGCATACAGGAGTAATATTAGCTGGTTTTTGTCTTCCTCTTTTGGAATGTAAGGATCATCAGTTTCTTGATGAAGCTTCTCTGACTTTGATACAGCTTCCTTTCCCCATTCAATGTGATTGGCCCCAGCTTTCAGGAAGCTGCAGCTTCCCACTATGACTGCTTTTCAGACTTCGTGAGCACCTACATGTGAATTCTTAATGATGTGAGTCCTGATGACTGACCTCATCTAGAGAGACTAAGTCATCCTGAATCCTATTGCATATCCTTGCTGTGTTATGGCAAAGTAAACCTCTTCCTTTGTTAAATGTTCAGTGATTTCAAACCTCAATTAAAAGGTAGTAGTTTTAAATAAAACCTGTCTATAATACCCTTAGAAGGCAGGAGCTGTCTTGCTTATATTTTTATTCCCTGCATTAATATAGTATCTAGACCATAAAAATCACTTAATAAATTACTTTTCATTCATTCATTCATTCACTGCTAGGCTACTTAACTTAGCATTCAAGGCTTTCTACATTCTGACTTCAGTGTCTCAATCTACGTTCATTCATTTGCCTGAATCCTTTACTCTAGCCACTTGGGTCTATTTTTGATCATTCCTGCTACTGGCCCTTTGCTTCTATTATATCTGCTACATGGCATATCCTCTCTCTTTACTGACCCAGCCTATATTACTTACTCTGTGTAAAAATATTTGCAACTACACCATTATGAGATATCCTAGTATGTTTGGGTTGATAGGAACCTCAGGGGTTATCTAGTTCAACTTTCACCTCAGATGTGTTCTCTGTTCTCCTTTGAATGCCTATGGTACTTTTGTTTATATTATTCATTTGTACTTGGTATAAATTTGCATTATTTAACTATTCATATGTGACAGTTTGGTTTCCAATATAAGAACTGTTTTTTTTTTTTTTGTATTCCCAAAGTACAGATTATAGTGCTGGGCACATAGAAATAGATAATCTTTGAATATTTATTGACTAGATGAATAAATATGAACACTAAATAGCATGCAGTAAAGGATCCATTTTCTGAAAGAAATTTTAATATCTCCTTGAAATGAATGTCCCTCTAGTCAACTCTTGATCATTTCTGGCTGCATTGTTGTTTTATCTGGAATAAAACTTGTCAGAAAGTTTATTAAAAGCTTCCACCTAATTTTTTGCTGTTGTTTGAAATCTCTCTCTATTTGCTCTTACTTGATCCTTTCATAAAGAAGGCTTTAAAATTCAAAAAAACTTAACAGTGCTTTTCGAGGAGAGGGATCACTGAGTGTAGTCTGAGAGACAAAGCTGTCAAATTCCAGCATGGAGGGGGTTAAAAAGAGAAGCTGAATAGTAGAGCTAGAGGCTTCTAGACGTAAATTTTCTCTAGGTAACTTCATTGTTTACTTCATTCAGACGAGTTCCCAGATTTAGATACATTCTGCTCAAATTCAAACACACACAGTAATTTCAAAGGTGATTTGGGGTAATTCTGTGGTTGTGAATAGTAGTACCTTTTGGCTAAAATAGGCTAAAAAATAGGCAGCTATTTACTCTTTATCCCCAAGTTAAATCATTTGTCAAGTCAAGTCAAGCATTTATGAAACATCTACTATGTGTCAATCATTTTGCTAAGTAAGTATTGTAAGCACAAAAAAGGTACAAAGAGTACCATGTCCCTGGGTTTGGGATAAATATGGTGACTCACATTTACTACCATTTGCCCTAAGAATACCTGGGATTTGCTGTCAGTTCTGCTAGGCTTTCCCATCCTCCCTTTAGCTGAACCCTTTTCTTTGTACTTTTATGTCAGAATTGTGTCAGACTGTGATCTTCTTGTGAATAGCGACTATTTTAATTTTATAATTTGAATCCTCAGCACTTAGCATGGTGCTTTGTATATAATAAGTATTGAATTAATGCTTTTTCATTCAGTGCTATTCCATGAAGAATAAGGGCTCTGAGAATTTAAAGAACATAGAAATCACTATAGACTGATATCATCAAAGAATATGGAACTTGAGCTGGGGCTATAAAAGTGGTAGGATTTAGAAATATAGAGAGGAAGGAAAAGAACATTCCAAGTTTGGGAATGCCATGAGCAAATTGGTAGTAGGAAGGAATATGTAACTCCATTTTGCAAATTAGACCCTGTTCCTAATTAGGAACAAAAATTTCTTTCTTGCAAGAGAAAAAAATAGAAGATGGAAAGAACATGGCAAGAAAATAGGACCTTACTACACCAGCCAATCTTCCATATCACTGGAGTTTAATAAAAGTTCACATTTTCATGTACTTCACTATTGGTATTTTCTTTGCAATACCCCTAGGAGATGCAGAGTGCAAATATACTAGCCGTCTTTTAATATAGAAAGAAACTGGAGATCTGAGAGGTTACATGACTTGTCTGTCACACAGAAAAAGTAACCTTAGAGAGAAAATCTAAATCTGTATCTTCTAAAACTAGGACTAGCCCTTTCCTCACCACATATTTCAAGGTCTTGAATTTTGTTTCTTCAATTAGTGACTTCCTTCAGATAAGATCTAAGCAGAAGTTTCCAATAAACACAATTTATATTTGTCGTTCAATTTGCTTTTCAATTTGAGTCTCATGAAATCTTCCAGAGGCTAGGATTGAAGTAGCCTTTCTTTAGTAAACAACTGTGAAGATAATGCTCTTTTCCCTCTTCCTCCATCTTACTTAAAGTATCAGGACAATCTTTATTCTAAGATACCATTTTTTAAAAAATAGTAAAAGTTTATATTTGTTTCATGACATAAACATCCAGCATCTGGCAGCACCCTTCATTAGGATCATATTCCTCAGAGTCAAATGTCATATCAAGTTAAATCAACTAGCATTTAGTAAAACACACTGTGTTCTAGACACTGTGCTAAGTTCTGTGTATTTACAAAGGGTGAAAAACAGTTCCTGCTATCAAATCCACAGTTTGATGAAAGGACAATATACAAACAACAATATATTACCAAAAATATAAGCAGGATAAATTGGGGATGATCTTAGAGGAAAGTTATTAAGGTTAAGGAGGAGTGGGAAAGACATATTGTCAATGTTAATTAACATTTATTTATTAAGTATCTACTCTATACCAGGCACTCTGTTAAGTGTTGGAGAAACAAATACAAAGAAAGACAGGTCCTGCTTACAATGTGAGCTTACAATCTAATGAGGAAAACAATACACAAAAGAAAGCTAAAAAGCAAAGGATAACTCTCAGATGCAAAGGTGGTACCTGATGTGAGAACACTGGGAGGAAGTTAATCAGAGCAGCCCCAAATAGTGTAGCCAGGTAAAAAATGAGAAAGAGAGAGAGGCAGAGAGACAGAGACAGGGAGAGAGTTCCTGGCATAAGAGACAGCCAATGAAAAGACCGGGAGTTGGAAGATGGCGTGCTGTATGTGAGAAACAGCAAGGGGGGCAATGTCTCCAAACTCTAGACTTTGAGAAAGGGTATAAGGTATAAGAAAACTGAAAAGGTATGAAGGGACTAAGTTATAAAGGGCTTTAAAAGTCAGAGGATTTTATGTATGATATTGGATACAATAGGGAGCTATTGGAGTTTATTGAAAATGGGTGTGACATAGTCATATTTGAACTTTAGGAAGATCAATTTGACAAGTGAGTGGAGGATAGACTGAAATGGGGAGAACTTGTGAACCATTCACTTCTGTACAAATCAATCAAGAAGCATTTATCAAATGTCAACTATGAGTAAGGCAATGTACTAGGCTCTGGAGATATAAATTCAAAGAATAAAACAATTCCTCTTCACAAGAGATTTACAATCTAATATCACTTTCTTTCCTATTTCCTCAAAGGATTTCAGGAACTGAATCTCTGATTTATCTAAAAATGGCTCAGAATGCTTGGATCATTCCAACTTTTCTAAGAATACTAACCCTCTGAAAAACTGAGCAGAATGACTAGAACTTTGGCCAGGGACTGAACTTGGAGGGACCTATGTCCCCCTGCTAAAAGAACTTGCAACTCTTGAGTACAGAGTTTTACACCTACTAAGTGTAAAAATACATACACATATATCTATACCCACACACATATTCATAAATATGTGTGTGGGTTTTAGTTAAAACAGTCATTTTTTAGCTGGCCTGCTTCCTTCTCTGGAGATCATATCCCAGGTGAGCACTGCCTCTCTTCCTGCTCCCACTATGTCTTCTGTAGCAATATTTTCTATGAATTGTTTCTAGATGAAGTTTGTGGTGTTTGTAGGAGCAAAAATGACTGTTATAGATGACTGCATCATAGAATTTAGAACTGGAAAAGACCGCTTTCATTCCTCTCAGAGAAGTTTCTCTAAGACACAGCTTTTAAACTCGTTTGAAACCCCATATGGGGTCTCATAACTGAATATGGGGATGGTAAAATTATGATTTATGAACAATAAAGGTTTAATTTTGCATACCCATTTTATATACCTACATAACTGGGGTCATGTAAAAATTTCTCATATGAAAAGAGGTTACAAGTAGAAAAGTTTAATAAATCCTACTCTAAGATTTGCCTTTATCTTTTGCACCTTACTTTCCTCTACTTCACACTTTCAGGTATCTTGTGCTCTTCCGTTATCCTGTACTTTTCTCCAAAACACCACCACCACCACTATTACTACTTATTTTCAAGGAAATATCTTTTATCAGTCCCTTATGCCTTGGTGCAAAAGTAAGATATTGTGTTTCTTCTAGGGATATTAAAATTTTAATCTTTTTATTTGTTTGTGGAATGAAAGATATATCCTTTGGGGAAAGGGAGAGAGTCTTTGGTGATCATCTTGGGTGAGGGAGGTATTTAGGGGGACTAGGGCCCTAACTGGGATCTCCTAAATCATACCATATAGAATGCTATGAGCTTCAACTCTGTAAGGATGATTCTGCTTTGTGAGTCAGCAGCTGTGCTTCATTCCCAGATGTTGAAAGTCAGTAGCATTTCCCTCTATGCTAAGTTGAGGATATTCTTAATGAAGTCATTAATCCACACTTCCAGATCCTTTTGGGGTTCATTCTGTCAGTGGGAAAAATAGTGTTCTCCTCAGAATGAATTAAGGGCCGTTTTTGTCTCTTAATTACCAAATTAGGCTGTCAGATCGACTGCATTTGAGAGATAAAGTGAAAACCAAATATGTCTCTGGGCTTCGGGTTTTTTCAAGTAGCACTAGGCATTTTCCATTCCTCTCTCCTGTAAAATCTTAGGTCTTTATTGGTTAAGGGACTTACTCTTTTTTGTTTGCTAGCTCCCTCCTGAGAGCTAGGAAAAAACTCCACAGTAACTCAGAGATTCTGGTGAATAGTAACTTTTGATGCTGGTGCTGGCTCCTGGAAGAATGATGAAAGAAGATATGTATCTCTTTGGAGAGTCCTTATTCTACTTGCATGCAGTCTCCTATTCCTATCTTATACTGTCCCTACCTTCCTAGTGCTCTTCAGTATGGTTGCCCCAACAAGATTTTTCTTCCCTGAGCAGTGCTTTAACTAAAAGAAACTATAGCTTTGCTCTCAGATGTCAACATTTAAATGGGCTGGCAGTATTTTACAGTTCTTCTGCAGCTTAGAAATAAATATCTAGCTTAGCAGCTAGTTAGTAAGAATAACTAGTTAAAATAACAAATTACTAGATGCTTCTTTTTCTGACTTACAAGTAAGACTCTAGGTGAGTTCCTCTGTGGCCCCCCTCACCATTAATCTCCTACATATTATGAAAGAGTTGTCTCCTCAACAGTAAGTGATTTAAAGGTTTTCTGGGATCCCTTTTGTCTGAAAACTCAACAGAATTGTCCTGGCCAACAAAAGTGCTAGATTTAGATCGGGCAGAGTCAACTATAGAGCTTTCCTGGCCACCTATTACCATAAAAACATTTGACTAAAATCTCATCTTCTTAAAACCTAACTCTTAGCTTTGATTTAATTGGAAACACTAATCCATGCTATGGCACTAATGGGAATGAATTAACTTCTTGGGTAATACATTGTTCTTCCCCAGAGGCTTGGGAAATAATTTGCTGTTGTTGTTCATGTGTTTCAGTAATGTCCAAAGATATTGGACATTTCCTTCTCCTGCTCATTTTACAGATGAGGAACCAGGCAAACAGGATTAAGTGACTTGGCCAGAGTCACACAGTTTGTAAGTATCTGAGGCCAGATTTGCACGCAGAAAGAGAAATTTTCCTGACTCCAGGCTTGATACTTTATCCACTGTGCCATTTAACTGACTCTTCTAGATGCAGTGCCTTAAAACTTAAAGGGCTAAAGTGAGGTAATTTGACAGGCTAGTGGGGAAAGAGGTTTGAGATCAGAAGATAACTCTTTTAAATACTCCATGAAGGTAGCTGCTTACTATATGCATCTTATTATATCAAACCTTGATGATGGTATGTGTGAATTGCATGACATCACTTGTACAAAAAGAATTGTTTATAATTGTTTGCTGGAATTCTCTAATTAAGAATTGATCTCTATTTATAAATCACTCCCCTGGGGATGAAGGGTATAAGCCATGACAGCCATCTGAGATCAGGGAGGTAGAACAATCAATTGATCCACAATCATTTATTTAGTGGCAGGCACTGCCCTAGAGGTTCTGGAGATTCAGAGACAAAAATGATGCAATCTCTTCCTTCCATTCTAAGCAAGTAAGTGGGACAGAGTTATCTACTGGGTATTCCAAAGTCTGTCTCTTGCTTCAATTTGACCAATAAATGGACTGGCAGCCGGCAAAAACCCACCAAAAGTCAAAGAATCAGCACTAGAACAGACACTCAGGTTAAACTTAGAATGGTACCAGGATAACAGAGTTTAGCTAGAATATCATAATAACCTAGGCTGGCAGTCCTAAATCATGTGATATTTGTCAAGAAAGGATAGTGCAGGGAAAAGCAGAGGGATGCAACAACATAATAAGTACTTCCACTCTGTTCATAAGGCTGTTTGTAGAGATATTGGGTCCCTCCAGATGTAGGGCACAACTGGATGGTGATTAGTTGCCCTCAAGTTTGATGTATCAAAACATGTACCTGCAAGCATGCCATTTGGCAAGGACCATCAACAGTGTTCCAGGATCTGGAATTCCTTACCCTCAATATTATCTCTTTGGCTTAACTCCACTCAAATGAAAGCTTATTTTTTAAAAGAACAAATAAACAACAACAAGCAATTATCTAGAGCTCTAAGGTCTGCAAAACTTTACATGACCCTTGTTAAAGTATTCTTCCTCTATGTGTCACTTCTGTAAAAGCTACTTTGCTTCCAAGATAGGGGACACCTTATAGAAGTTGTTTGATAAAGTCAAGATGGGAGGATCTATACATTGCTAATCCACATGTCAGTGTGATGCTGAAGAAAGAAAAGTGGCTTAATGATTGGAATCTTAACTTTGATACCCAAAATAGTAAATAGTATGAGGAAGAAAATAGGGAATACTACTAGAGTCAAGAAAGACTGAGTTAAAATCTTACTTCAGAGATTTACTAGTTGTGAGATATAGGTAAATTGCCTAAGTTCCCCATGCTTTAGTTTCCTCATCTATATGATAAACATTTCTTAAATACTAAGTAAATGCCAAGTGCTGTGTTAAGTGCTTCAGTAGGGTATGGGCAAATTCACTTGTTCTCCACATCTTGGTCAAGTGCTTTGTCTTCTAATCTCTCTTCTAGGAAGGACTCTTTTCTCACAACATGTCTTCCTCCTTCCCCCATCCCTACTCAAGCCTGTCCTCTTATTGTTGATGTCTGCCTTTTTCTTTCTTTCTTTTCTTAAAATTTTCAATAGTATTTTCTTTTTTTTCCAAATACATATAAAGATAATTTTCAAAATTTGTTTTTGTAAGACTTGGTATTCCAATTTTTTCTCTTCCTCCTTTTTTAATCTTCTTCCTTCCCAAGACAATAAGTAATCTAATATAGGTTAAATGTGCAATTCTTTAAAAAAATTTTTTTTAATTAATTAAAACTTTTCATTTACAGAGCATATGCATGGATAATTTTTCCAACATTGATCTTTGCGTAACCTTTTGTTCCAAATTTTTCCCTCTTTCCCCCCACCCTCTCCCCTTCCTGGTAGGTAGTCCAATACATGTTAAATATGTTAAAATACATGTTAATTCCATTATATATACATATTTATATAGTTATCTTACTGCAAAAGAAAAATCAGATCAAGAAAGAAAAACTGAGAAAGAAAACAGAATGCAAACAAATAACAACAGAGAAAGTGAGAATGCTATGTTGTGTTCCACATTCTGTTCCCATGATTCTCTCTCTGGATGTAGATGACTCTCTTCATTACTGAACAAGTAGAACTGGTTTGAATCCTCTCATTGTTGAAGAGAACCATGTTCATCAGAATTGATCATTGTATAGTCTTACTGTTGCCGTATATAATGATCTCCTGGTTCTCCTCATTTCATTTAGCATAAGTTCCCTCTTTTAAGATCTCTTCCCTCCTTTGAAACTCCAGTAGAAACACTGTTGCATCAAAGGATATGCAGTTTGATAACTTTTTGAGCATAGTCCAAATTGTTCTCCAAAATGGTTGAATCAGTTCACAATTCCAACAACAATGTATCAGTGTCCCAGCTTTCCCACATCCCCTCCAACATTCATCATTATCTTTTTCTATCATTTTAGCCAATCTGACAGGTATGTAGTAGTATCTCAGAGTTGTCTTAATTTGCATTTCTCTGATCAATAGTGATTTGGAACACCTTTTCATGTGACTACAAATAGTTTCAATTTCTTTATCTGAAAATTGTCTGTTCATATCCTTTGACCATTTATCAAATGGAGAATGGCTTGAACTATTATAAATTTGAGTCAATTCTCTCTATATATTTTAGAAATGAGGCTTTTATCAGATCCTTTGGATGTAAAAATGCTTTCCCCAGTTTATTGCTTCCCTTCTAACCTTGTCTCCATTAGTTTTGTTTGAACAAAACCTTTTTAATTTAATATAATCAAAATGATCTATTTTGTGATCAATAATGATCTCTAGTTCCTTGGTCACAAATTCCTCCATCCTCTACATATCTGAGAGGTAAACGATCCTATGTTCTTCTAATTTATTTATAATATTATTCTTTATGTCTAAATCATGAACCCATTTCAACCTTATCTTGGTATTTGGTGTTAGGTATGGGTCTATGCCTATTTTCTGCCATATCAGTTTCCAATTTTCCCAGCAGTTTTTGTCAAATAGTAAATTCTTATCCCCAAAACTGGGGTCTTTGGGTTTGTCAAATACTAGATTACTATAGTCATTGGCTATTTTGTTCTATGAACCTAACTTATTCCACTGATCAACTTCTCTATTTCTTAGCCAATACCAAATGCTTTTGATGACTTCTGCTTTATAATATAGTTTTAGATCAGGTACAGCTAGGTTTCCTTCATTTGCTTTTCTCTTCATTGATTCTTTGAAATTCTTGACCTTTTGTTCTTCTAGATGAATTTTGTTGTTATTTTTTCTAGGTCAGTAAAATAGTTTCTTGGGAGTTTGATTGTTATAGCACTAAATAAATAGATTAATTTAGGTAGTATTGTCATTTTTATTATATTCACTTGACCTAACTAAGAGTACTTGATATTTTTCCAATTGCTTAAATCTAACTTGATTTGTGTGGAAAGTGTTTTGTAGTTTTGCTTATATAATTCCTGACCTTCCCTTGACAGATTGATTCCCAAATATTTTATATTATCGACAGTTATTGTAAATGGAATTTCTCTTTATGTCTCTTGTTGGATTTTGTTAGTGATATATAAGAATGCTATGATTTATGTGGATTTGTTTTGTATCCTGCAACTTTGTTAAAGTTGTGGATTGCTTCTAATAATTTTTTTAGTTGATTCTCTAAGGTTCTCTAAATATACCATCATATCATCTGCAAAGAATAAAAATTTGGTTTCCTCATTACTTATTCTAATTCCTTTCATCTCTTTTTATTCTCATTGCCAAAGCTAGCATTTCTAATACAATATTGAATAGCAATGGTGGTAGTGTATAAACCTTGTTTCACCCCTGATCTTATTGGTAATGGTTCCAGTTTATTGCCATTACATATGATGCTTGTTGATGGTTTTAAATAGATGGTACTGACTATTTTAAGGAAAAGCCCATTTAGTCCTATACTCTCTAGTGTTTTTAATAAGAATGAATATTGGATTTTATCAAATGCTTTATCTGCATCAATTGAGATAATCATGTGGTTTTTGTTAATTTGGTTATTGATATAGCCAATTATGCTAATAGTTTTCCTAATACTGAACCAGCCCTGCATTCCTGGTATAAATCCTACTTAGGTGTGATGTATTATCCTAGAAATGATTTGCTGTAGTCTCTTTGCTAATATTTTATTTAAGATTTTTGCATCAATATTCATTAGGGAAATTGATCTATAATTTTATTTCTCTGTTTTTGTCCTGCCTGGTTTAGGTATCAGTATCATGAAAGGAATTTGGTAGGAGTCCTTCATTCCCTATTTTTTTCAAATTCCACACCACCCCGTGACTCTGCCCTACCTGCGTTGGTATCTGTGCTCAGCCTGCTTGTGTTTGGCTGCCTCCCTCCAGTTTCCAATTGACACAGATCTTTTCTGACGATCTTCAAAATTATCTTCTGCTAGTAATTTGTTGCACTCTCAATATTTGTGGATTCTGCTGGTCCAGCGCTAATTCAGAGGCTGGATTTGCTAATTAGTTGAGGGTTGTAGAAGGTCAGAAAGAAATGTGTGACCTCTGTGATCTTGGCTCCATCCTAGAAGTAAATGTGTAATTCTTTAAAACATATTTCCATATTTGTCATATTATACAAGAAAAATCAGATCAAATGGGGAAAATTCACAAGAAAGAAAGAAACAAAAAAAGGTAAAAATACTATTCTTTGATCCATATTCAGTCTCTATAGTTATTTCTCTGGATGCGGATGGTATTTTCTATTCCAAATCTATTGGAATTGTATTGAATCACATCATTGTTGAGAAGAGACAAATCTATTACAGTTGATTATCGCATAATCTTGTTGTATAACCCTTTCTTAATTAAGTTTTCATACAAATAGATATAAATTTAATTTATGGAAATGTTTCCTGTGTACTTTGAAGTATCTGAGTGAGTACATGATTGAGTTGAAGTGGGATGGAACCAAGATGGGTAGAAATCCATGGAATCATGGGTTTTTTGAGCTGGGTATGCTCTCAGAGGCTAGATCTCTCAGTTTATAGGTAAAGGAAATTAGGTGAAGAAAAGGTAAACGACTTGCCCAAGGTTATCTAGCTATCAAGTTAGAGATGTAATGTTCATGTAGTCCTTTTGGCCCCTGAGCCAATGTTTTCCAAGATGGCAGTGTATTATGGTGAAAAGGGCACTAGAGGAGACATGTATGCTCTATTGCTATTCTGTCATTGATTAGCCGTGTGATCTTGTGAAACAACTTTCTCTAGGCCTCAATTTTCTTTTCTGTACAAATGCGAGTTAAACTTTTTTTTTTTCCTGTCATGGACTTCTTTTGCAGCCTAGTGAATCCTATGAACCCCATATCAGAAAAAAAATTAGATACATAAAATAAAAAAAACAACAACAAAAACACCCTCCTAGAATTACAAAAAAAAATGAAATATTAATGAAAATAAGGATATATTGTTTCCCTTATCTGATTTCATTTATCCCCTTGAATCTATTTATAGATTCTTTGGAGGTCCAAAGAACTTTTCCCCTCTCACCCCCTATTCCTCCACTAAACTTTCTAAGTTTGTCCTTTGCTGGGTTATTTTGTCTGTCTAGAGTTTCTACCATCTGTCTTCTCTATTCTCAAGAATAAAATGAAACTAGAAATTTTAATGATAACTTGAGTGTTTCTCTAGAATTTTATATACCCTGAGTGACTCACGGGATTTAAGGGGCTTAAGGGTCACATTGCACCCCAGGAAGAATGATTTATGAATAAACTGTATGGGATGAGACTGCAGAAAAAACAGAATCACCTTCAATTTAGTAAATGACAGTTTTGGAGATTGTTTACTGTGAAAGCATTTAATTCTTTTTCTGTTGAGTATGAAGCATATAACAAAGACCACCCAGAAGTTCCCTTCTCAATAGATTTAATAGGTTTCTGTGAGTCTAAGTTTCCCTGGGGCTTGGGGCAGAAAGGATTGATTATTTCTATTGGGTCCAAGTCCTATTGGGAAAGTGGTAGGCCTTTAGTGCCACAAGACCCTTATGTTAATGAAAAAAGAATGTTTGAATGAAGTGATTGTAAAATCACTTTGAAATAGCCTGAAATTCTGTGGAGAGCCCTCAGTCCTCTAAGCCCTAGGTAAGATTTGAACCTTAAAACTAGCAGATTCTTTATATTTATAAAATAGGATTAATTTCCTAAAACAGTCTTGCTCTTCTATAATACTGATTTTAGGAATGAACCATTCTGGAATATAGACCTTTCCTCACCATTTTTCAGCCCCAAATTTCAGTCCTGGTGCAACAGGGATGAAGGAAGAGTATTGCCTTGAACAAACATCACATTTGGAAGCATTGATTGAATTTTTGATTCCTTTTCTAGGTTGAGCATGGGGGTTATTTTTGGCTTAGTGCCTCCTTTGGATACCAAGGGGGTATTGAAAAATACATGTAGCCTGACTTCTTCAAGAGGTGCCATATCTAGGAGGCAGTGGTAATGAAAAGTCCAAATGGGGAGGGCTAATTTACTTTGATGCCATAAAGGTTGAACCTGGGAGAGGAACCAGTTTCCCTGAATCAATTGAACAGCCAACAAGTCTTTACTAAATCCCTACAATGTTAGGGGCACTATGCCTATTGCTTTAGGAATTCATTGGTAGAATAAGACATGACAGCTGCTCCCTATTGCTCTTAGGCTAAAATATAAACATTTCAGGATTCAGTACTGTTGACAATCTGGGCTCCATCTCTTTGGCCAGGCTTCTTTTCTTCTAAATTTCAGATAAATTGGACTCCTTGCTATTCCTCACACTCAATATTGCATCTCCTGGGTCTGATCAGTCATGTTGTCATTGGCCCAAGCATTCTTTCTTCAACTCTGTCCTTCAGAGTTCTTTTCTTCCCTAAAGACTCAGTTCAATTGGCACCTCCTCCACAAAATCTTCCATGATCCAATTCATTTACCAAATTACTATCTCTATTATTTATCTTTATCCCCTTAGAAATGTATAGGGAGAACAGTGTTTAACTTATCAAGTCATTGATCAATTTGATAAAGCAAATGAGATTGTCAAAGGAGACATTAGCATATGCTACCTTTGGATACAGCTTTGCCAAGGGAAATTTTTTTATAGTCATTGGTTAAAAGATCTTTTGGAGAGAGGGTTAATATTCACATGACCTCTGTGGATAGAGTAGCAAGTGACCAAATGACCTTACCTGAATATTATAATGTATCCCCAATAAGAGGTCAAAAGCACTAATTCAAAAGAGTCGTAGCCCTCCCATGTAAGAGGGAGGCCTAATTCTGTGTCCCCATTTAAAATTTTCTTGGCAAAGGTACCGCAGTGGTTTACTATTTCCTGCTCCAGGTCATTTTACAAATGGGGAACCTGAGGCAAACAAGATAAGTGACTTGCCCAGTATCACAAAACTAGTGTCTGAGGTCAGACATGAATTACAGAAGATGAGTCTTTTTGATTCCACCTAGATACCCAAACACAGGAGTATCATAGTATCTTCATTTTCTGATGGACAAAATATTAAGTGTTCCTGAAAATTTTCTGTATAGTTAAGGACTAGTTGGGAAAGGGAAGTGAAAGCAAACAGTGATCTTTCAGTATATTCACTGGCCATCAAATGGCCAGTGTATTTGAGGTTCACTCAAATGGTTCACTGTATTTGAGGGAATGTTCTCTGTTTACTTTGCTATATTATTAAATTAAATTGTTTTTGCTTTGAAATAAATATGCTCTCTATCTAAACAATGAAAGTCAGCACAACGGTGCTTACTTTTGAAATATGGTTTGGAGAGGAATCTGATCAACAAATTATCTAGAACTTGGTTTAGGTCACTTTTGGAGGATGGGAGGTGAAGTCCCAAGTTTTACAAAAGTTCCTTAAGTTTCTACTTTTGTTGTTGTATCCTTAGTACTCAAAACAGTTTCTTGCACATAGGGATTGGAATTGTTTCTGTGATTACATTGGCACTGCAGACTCCAAGTAAGGAAACCTTCTAATAGTATGGGAAGGTGATTCTCTGTAGTTAAAATAGGCTTAGATGTTCCTTTGACTGCACAAGCTCATACAAGTAGTATATATTGGAGTAGGACTTTAACTCTCTAAGTCCTTTAGAATTAAAGGTTTAAGGCTGCCAGACCAGCTTTGAAGCTACCTGTTTTGATTCTCTGCCCCATTTTACTTCCTTCCAAATGTTATCATATGTTGTCATTGGGAAGGGTTTAGGGCTTTGGATGAACTAGTCCAGAAGCAACAAAATTCAGGCTTGTATCTCTGAATCAGAATATCAGAGATGAAAGGGATTGACAGTCCAACTCTCACTTGACAAGTGAGGAGGCTAAAGCAGACCATAGTTGTGTGCTTTACTAACATCAAACAATAAGTTTATGGAAAATCTAGGCCCAGAATACAGGTCTCATAGGACAGAACTCTTTTTACTAAGTAGATTATCACCCAAACCTATATTATCTGGCATCCCCAAGTGGCTTCCCATCTAAATTTACCTAAGCCAATTCTGCTACACTTTGCAAATTATGTAAGAGAGGGCACATGCTTAAGACCATAGCTATATATGGGTTAAAAATGGCTTTCTCTGTCCTTCTGGCCACATCTGCATGCCTGGGGTTGTAAGATTGCCTTCACAATCCTTTCTATCTTTTTTAAAGAGATAGATAACATTTGTGAAAAGATTTTAATGGAGAAAGCCCCACATTTAGCTGACCCAGGATTGTGAGTGGTATCTGGGGCTGTATAAAAACAGTTCAGATGAATAACACATTTGTTTTGTTTTATTTACACAGACATTTATATACAGAAACTAGAGGCCAGGAGAGGGAATAGGGAGAGATAAGGTATAATGTTTTGCTGGTTCCAAAAAAAAAAAAAGAATTAGGAAATCTCTGTATATATTTTCCATCAGTCTTTCCAATGAAGTCAGACTGAGGAAATAAGAGTATTGCCAAACAAACTTTCTTCCAAAATATTGTCACATTGATGATCTCATTTATCCACATAATATTCCAGTGAAGGTAGGATGAGTCATGTTTATCATGGAAAGAGAATAGAGCTTAATGTTAGGAGGTCAGGATTCAAATGCTGCCTTAACTATCACATGACTTTGGGTAAATCACAATCTCCCAGAGCCTCAGTTTCCTTATTTGTAACATAGGGGGATTTTTATTCACTTTTTTCAGTCATATCTAACACTTTGTGATCCCATTAAAAATTTCTTGGCAAAGATACCACAGGAGTTTGCTATTTCCTTCTCCAGCTCATTTTATAATTGGGGAAACTGAGGCAAACAAGGTAAGTGACTTGCCTGGTGTCACACAGTTTGTGTCTGAAGTCAGACATGAATTACAGAAGATGAGTCTTTTTGATTCCACCTAGCTACCCAAACATAGGGAGTAACATTATTTATTTTAGCTACCTCATAAGATACAAGTATCAAATGAGAAGATAGATAATAAGATAGTGGAAAAATTACTAGATTTGTAGTCAGTAGAACTAAATTCAAATCCAAGATCTGACATCTTCCAACTGTGATTATAAATTGAGAATGATGATATTTATATTATTTACTCCTTCAGAGTTACTGTGGGGAAAGTGTTTGAAGAGCTTTTTAAATGTGTTTTTCTTAAAAGTAGTATATAAACTTAAAATTACATCTAAATATATAAGATAACTATTATTCTTAATAGAGATAGACTAGGGCACAGAGACATAAAGTATGTTGTACTTCAGAGTCTTTGGTTCTGTCATTACATGAGGCTAACTTATCTAATGCTACATAGAAGACAGCAAAGTCCCTGGGATAAGGACTTACCTTTTTTGTTCCCATTCCCAGTGCACTTCCCACAAAATGTTGGAAACATCATGGTACTATAATTAAAGAATAAATTTTGAAGCCAGAGGGCTTGGGTTCAAGTTCTTTAGGGTTCATTATTTACAATAGCCACGTAATCTTGAGCAGATCACCTAATGATTCTGGATCTCAATTTTCTTATCTGTAAAATGAGAAAGTTGGACTAATGATCTTTAATATCTGTAGGAGCTTGGAAGGGAAGGCAAGCTGTACAGCTTTTCACTATGCTCCTAGCTTCTTCTTTTGTAATCCCAAACTGTAAACACAAAGCTCGAGCAGCCTGATGGTATTTAGAATGGGATTCCTGGGCCTCCTGAAATAAAGGCGTACTGGCCAACATAGTTAAAAGGCTATCTGCCTTTGAATTTCCATCAAAAATAGGACCTGGAAGTCCACTATGTGAATGGACATGCAGGATATAAATCTTTCCTGGATGCTTTCTCACTTGCTCTTGAAGTTCCTTAAAGAGCTGATATATATTAGAAGCTGCAAATTTTATTTGGGCTGTGGCAATTCTTTGTACCACACCTACTGAATAGGCTGAATCAGATATTATATTTATGTCGCCTGGGTAATAAGTGAGAGCTAGCACGATCGCATATAATTCGTTCTGCTGAGTGGACTGAAAAGGAGTTCTGACTACTCTTTTTACGGTTAGATCATGAGAGTATACAGCACAAATATTTTGGTTGGCTGCGTCTGTAAAGATGGTTGGTCCTTCAAGAGGAACCTTAGAAACCTTCTCTTCAAAAATCCATTGCCAATTATGCAGTAGTCTGGTTATCTTTAATGGAGATCCATGTGCAAAATTTGGAGCCATGGCCAATAAAATCTGCCACTCTGGGATGGTAGTGTGTAGAATCTTATACTGTGCACAAAAGTGTTCAAAATGTTTGGAGGTATATGCCGGTCCATTATCTGTTTTTATTTCTTGTGGCACACCCATAATTGCGAATGCTTGAATGAGGAATTCAGTGACCACTCGGGCTGTCTCTTTTGCTGCTGGTATGGCAAAAGTGAATCCTGAAAAGGTGTCTACCACAACGTGGATAAAAGACAGACGACCAAAAGATTTATAATGAGTCACATCCATTTGCCAGATTTCATTGGGTCTCAAACCACGAGGATTCTTCCCTGGAGGCATTGTAGGAGCGTGGAAGGGAAGGCAAGCTGTACAGCTTTTCACTATGCTCCTAGCTTCTTCTTTTGTAATCCCAAACTGTAAACGCAAAGCTCGAGCAGCCCAGACATTGCATTCCCACTTCCCTGAAACAGAACAAGGATTTTTCAGTGAAGGTGGGAACACAAGCCTTGTCTTGATTAGTTCTACTTAGTACCTTGTTTCAGGTTCTGGCCAAAACAACTTCTTGTAAGATTAGATCAACTCTAATTACTTAGCAGTTAGTAAGGATTCCAACAAATATCCTTTCTAATTCTAAATGCATAGCATTTAGAATTCTTCACAGTCTGTTCCTTTTCAATCTTTCCAGTTTTCTTACACTTTGCTGCTTTCCACATACTTTATAAATCTGCAATACTGTCTACATTTGCTATTCATCACTCACAACACATTTCCCAATTCCATGTCTTTTCAATGGGCAACTCAGTGCCATAGTGTGATAGAGGCAAACCACTCTGGTATCCTTGCCAGTGAAACTCCATTTGGGGCCATGAAGAGTCGATATGATTTAAACATGCCTTTGCATTGATCTCTCATGCCTGGAGAACAGTCTGACTTCTATCTCTTAGTTTTCTTGGCTTTTTTCAACACTCAGTTTAAGCCACAAGAAACCTTTTCTATTCTCTGCCCCATCTCTTCTCACTGCTTTTATAGTACCTTTTTTCTTAGATAATCCTTCATCTACTTTCTATAATTGTGTATACCTACTTGTTTACATATTACTTCTCCATTACAATGTGAGCTCCTTAAAGCCAAGGATTGTTTTTTGCCTTTCCTTGTATTCCAAGCACTGAGCACAGTGTCTGATACAGAGTAAATTCTGTTTCCTTTGCTTTGCATATTCCTAGTGTCTTGAATGTACTACACACTTCATAAGTGCTTATGGATTGACTATGAATTTTTCTGAAATCTGTCTGGAATCTTTACCTTCCTTTAAAGTCAAGGGACCCTTGACACCTACCAAAAAGTACTTTCCTACTGCCAAATCGCCACTCTTGTCAAGAAACCAATAAAACAGGGCTCTCTAACTTGACATCACTGTCTGAGCAACCCACATCTCATGTGTATGAAAGGACACTCAGTATCATAACACACAGCCTTTCTTTTGGCTCAGTCTTAATTCCACTTTTTGTAGTCATTTTGGATTAGCAAGCAAGTCAAACAAAATGAATGAGTTAGTCTACATCTATAGTATTCTCCTCAAGAGGAAGGCCTTTAATAAAGTGTCTCCATTCCACAAAGCCAGTGCTCTTTCCATTGAACCATGATCATTATCCCCAAGAGTTGAAACAAATTATTTAGTCAACGAATGAATTAATGGCAGACCTGAACCTAGAACTCAGGCCTCCTGACTTCCAAGCCAATGTTGTTCTTTAGTCTCCTTGGGCCTTTTTAGTATCCTAATTTGTTTCCTGTCCTAGAAAAAAACAGTAAGTCTATTTTGCCCTAAGGAAACACTTCCTTTCTCTTATTAATCCTTCAGAATAGGGATTACATTTCCCCTCTTAGTACTGAGTATTTTGCCTTGCACATAATAAATGGTTAATATGATTTTGACTGAATTGAATTATTTTCCCATGGGGAGTACATTTTATATATGCAGAGATCATTCCCACAAAAATAAAGTATTTTGCAAATTTTCTGAGAACATTTTTAAAACAAATCCAAAACTTGCCCAACACAATTAACAACTAGACAATCCATTTCTTTTGGCGGGAAATAGCACTTTTTTTTGCTTCTTTTGCTTCTGCTTTTTCTGCTTGAATTCATTTGGACTCTAGGAATATTTTCCTTTGTCAATTCTTCAAAAATATGAAAGAAAAGATTTATGCCAAAGAAATCTTATGGAAAAATTATGAATTTCACAATTTGTCTTTGGCATTTTACCTCCTTTCTATATTCCTTCACACCACTTCTCCACCACCACAAAATTTCCACATTTTGTATTCTGTTACTGCTTTAGCACTTCTTGGCCTTGAATACTCAGTATTCTCACTTTGCCACAGAATCCTTCTCTTGGGGAGCAATGAAAACTGATAAACCCTTTCATATAGTGGGATTGGGGATTGACTGTATGCATTCCCTTCCCCGGGGCATTTATATTTTAAAGGAGGAACCTTGAGAGATTAATGCTTACCCATTAAGGAGTTCCTTTTATGGTGAAATGTTGTTATTTCAGTCATTTGATATTTGAAGTAGATATTTGAAGGATAGAGGACCTTTTCAATATCTATGAAATCTCAGAATCCAGCTGTTGCTTTACCCTGTCATCTTTCTCATGCTAGATTTGAATGAGAAAATTATATATGAATTAGGAGAAAGGGGAGTGTTGGACTATTTTTATGGGATGCTCATAACCTCATTCATCCCACATCCAAACCGAAGTATTAATAAAGACTTGTGAATATGTCCTTCCATTGTATTTATGGACCATAATACTCACTGGGGAGAGTGGATGAGGGGGCAGCTAAGATTGTTTACTCTTTGGGCAAGTGCCAGGGCAACTCCAGGTCCCATAATAAACATGTTGCCCCGCAGGTAGATTCTCATTCTTCTTTATAAAAAAGAGGATGAAAATTCACTTTCTGGCTACTGAAAACTGGACATAACCATTGTGTTTGCTCAGAAATCTCTGTTTTTAACATTTCCTCTAGTCAACACAAACAAAATACATTTTTAATGAAAGAGCCAAGAAAAACATCTTCCTGAGATATCATGGGTTGAGGAGCAGCAATCTCCATGGGAGCAGCTAAGTAGACGTGCTCTTTAGAGATATCATTGAATACAGATTTTTTCCTGAGTACTTATTGACTTTAAAAAAATCATTTCAGCTACTTTTAAAACAAACAACTGACTTCAGGTTCAGCCAAAAGTTAAAGACCTTGAGGCCCAGTGTGGGCTCTGGCTTCCAAGTTCTGTTAAGGTTGCAAGAATGATTGCTGATTAGAAGATGACCTCAGATTTGGAGCTTGTCTAATTCCCTTCTGCACAATTATTGTTGCACTCAGTTTGCCAATAAGAGTCCAGGATAAGAAATGCTGGCAGCTGTGGGACCCTTTTTTCCATAACAATAAGCTACTAAAAACAGACAAACAAGGCTGCCATGTAAGTTAAAATGGTCTCTTTCTTGCAAACCAACAATGAAAGATGGTGGAAAGCTGTTTTGCTTTATCCCCCTAACCTAGCTCATCAAGCAGAAGGCAAGCTTTGATTTCATGTTAAGAGGGTGGGCCTGTAGTTAAGGGAAATCATTGACCTATCCTGGTGTTTGACTTTTGGCTCACAGAGTTCATATCCTGCTGGCCTAAAACTGTACATGTTACTAAGATGATAAATATCATTAAATAAAGGAATGAAGAACAATCTGCTATCCTCTCCTGTGGAGAAGCATAAACAAGATAAAATCAACAGGAGATCTATCTGCATTAGGAAAAAAACCACAACCATTTACATCGTCATTGGCAAGAACTCTGCAACCCTCTGCCATCCATTCTGCTCAATGGATGAGACCCATTTCTCACACTGGAGGATGGGTTCAACTTTTTAAAATCTAGACTAAACAGCAGGGATGACTGGAGGAATGGAAACACTGCATGTGTTTGGAATTTCTTGTAGCTCTTGGGCTATGAATATAAATATAAAATCATAAAACATTAGAGCTGGAAGAATCCTTTGTCCTACTCCCCTGACTCATTTTACAGATGAGGAAATTGGAACCTAGAGAAATGAATACCTCCCTAATTTAGTGGCAGAATGCAATGAGAGAGGCCTGATATTTGGAGATAGAGGACAGGAGTGTGAATCTTAGCTCTGCCTCTTGTTAGCTATTGTGATCTTTGGCAAGAAATTGTGTCTCTGCACCTCAGTTTCTTGATCTGTAAAATGAAAGGATTAGACTACATGGCTTCTAAAATTCCTTCTAGATCTAAAGTATACAATCCTTTAATCTGGGTATCCTGGCATTCAAGCTAATGTTCTTTTTATAGAAGTCCCAATAGTGGTAACCCATTTCTAGGAATTAATAAATTTTATTCTAAAAAATGAACAATTCAAAATAATACATGCTTCACACCATATCATACTTAATATGAATCCTCTATAATTGTATAAGACTTTACTTTCCAAAGCATTTTGACAATTGTTACACTTATTTTTATTTTTTTCCATTCTGTTAGTTAGGGTTTTAGTATTAATATTCCCCTTTGGCAAATCAAGTGACTTTCCCAAGATCACACAACTGGTTAGCAAGAAAGTAAGAACTAGAATCTAACTTTCTGGCTCAGTCTATTTTGACATTTTGCTCATAGATCCAAAGACTTAAAAAGCTCTGAGTATCAGCATTTCATTTGCTGAATTGTCTTGAGAGACATATGAGGCCATGATCGTGCTGGGCTCCATGGTGCTATGACAGGTCTTGCCCTGTCAGTAAAAAATGCATATTTGAGAGTGAGGGAAAAGTACTGGCTTTGGAGTAAGACAGTCAGCACAAAGGCAAATTGAGTCATTTCTATTGAGAGAGTACCTGTGGAGAGCTTGATGAGAATGCTCTCTCCTGCTAAGCTGTTGCTCCCTAGTAAGATAAGGCTTATCTGAGATTTAGGAAGTTCCTGTGTAGTCCTCTCTTTCATTCAAGGATTCTAGCCAAAATATTTCTGCAAAGATGGTCTTATACATAGGCAGAGTAGTTGACTATTTTTATGATGTGATTAGTAACCTATTTCATTCATCCATTCAGTGAACATTTATTAAACATCTACCTCATGCTAGGCACTGTGGCAAGTACTGGAGATAAGAGAAAGAGGCAAAGACATTCCCTGACTTCAAGGAGCATACAATCTAAGAAACAAGACAACATATATATATATATATATATATATATATATATATATATATATATATATATATTATATATATATATATATACACACACACACACATTTGCCAATTCAGGTCTTGACTCCAAACCCAGAATTATCTTGATTGCACCATCTAGTGGCCTATGTAGCAGTGACATGACTTCCATTATAGTTACTATCTTACTGGTGGTTTGTTTGGAGATTGTTTGCCTAGTATAGATTTACCCAAAGAGCCAGTAGTAAACTCTCTTTCTCTTTGTGTTTTAAAGCTCTCTTCTAATGGAGGGTTAGCCACAAATTTTCCCGTTTTATATATATATACATTATTTCCTATATATATATATATATATATATACAATATATATATTTCCCGTATATATACATATACACACACATATATATATATATATACACACACACACACACACACACAAGAGTGTAAAGCAGGCTATATCAATGATAAATGCAAATGGAATTTGGCACTGGGATTAAGAGAAGTTGAGGAAGGCTTCCCATAGGAGGTGGAATTTTATTTGGAATTCATAGGAAACCAGAGAGATCAATGGTCAAAGTGGAGAAGAAAGGACATTCCAAGTATGGGAACTCCCAGAGAGAATGCCTGGAGCCGAGAGACGGAGAATTTTATTTGTGGAACGGCCAGGAGGCCAGGGGCACTGGATTAAAGAGTATATGTTAGGAATTAAGGTGTAAGAAGACTGGAAAGGTAAGGTTATGAAAGATTTTAAAAACCAAACAGAACATTTTCTATTTGTTCTTGGAGGCAATAGAAAGCACTGGTGTTTGTTGAGTAAGGGAATGATATAATCAAAACACTGACAGTGTCTGAAGCACTACTATTAGAGTCTTTCCTTTGGGTACCTTTAAAAATGAAAAAAAACCAAAAAAACAAAAAAGCAAAAAAACCCAAAACCCTGATATGAGGGAATGCCATAGTACTCAGATTCTCTGAGAGTTAAGATGCTAGATTTTCAGGCAGTTAAGAGATCCAATATTCCAAATGGATTGTCTAATTTTTCATTAGTATTTCTCATCAATCTGTTAATCAATTGAAAGCCTGCATTGTTTCCATATGCATCAGAAAATTCCATGAGTCCTCCAACCTATGAAGCAGAAAGGCGGTTGACTCTTACTGCTCCCAATGTCTTTAACATGGTTCCATGACTATTTACAGTAGATACCTCACCTTGCCAAGGTAGAGAGGAATAAAAATAAATTGTCTCAGATATGTTTGAAAGCATGTGGTCATCATTGATACAGTTCAGAGGAGAAACTGAAATAAATGTTAAGTGGCAGCAACCTGTGTGTGTGTTTGTACATGTGCATGTGTGCATGTTTGTGCACACACACATGATGTAATTAGACTCTGGTAACCTTTATATATGGGATCACAGGACTAAAGGACCATAAATCTTAAATTAAAAGAGCTCAGAGACCTTAAACTCAACCCACATTTAGCAGAGTGTTTGACACATGGCGAGCACTTAAATGTTTACGTATTGAATGATTTTACATTTGAAGAAATTGAGATCTATGAGTATCTTGCCCAACCTGGGGGTTGTAAAGAATAGTAAGTATCAGAGGTAGGGTGTGAACCAGGTTTTCTGGCTCCAGAACCAGTGCTTTTGGGATTCTTGGCATTCTGGGAGATAAGCTGGCAACATCTGGGCTATAATTTGAAAGCTTCACACTTCAACAAATATAAAGGTATTTCTCAGATCTACCCTTTCTAGAAATTGAACTCATTCCTATTTGGCACCTCTTCCAAAGCATTAACCATCATTAATCTTTGCCAAGAAATGAACTCATTCTTATCATGTCAACCTCCATATAAACACAAATGATGTATTACATTTTTAGAGTATTTCATATATTTTTTTAAAAAATGTTTTCAACAGAAGTGAGTACTTTTTGCCCCAAATGGGAAACAAAAACATATGGTCCATTGAATCTTCCATTAGGAGTTTTGCAAATAAATAATTTCTGGTCTTTTTCTTCAATGTTAATTCTTGGTCACTTGTCACTTGAGAGGCAGCTAAACACTGATTCTATTAGTATAGAAGCTCCTTGAGAGGAGATAGTATTTTGTTCTTTATTTTTATAAGCCCACACATTGCATAGTGACTGTCACATACTAAGGACTACTTTGAAAGGGCTTGTGCATTGGTTGATTTATTTTGAATTCTCTCTTCTCTCCTTCCCTAATATTAATATCTATTAACATTTTAAAATCAATTTCTTGTCACTACCTCTTGACATTATTTACAGGGAGTGTCAATGCTACCCTTTTTCCTGCAGAGAGAGTGTTGACTTTGAGATCTGTCCCGTGACTTCCAAATTATTGTAGAGAAGGTCAAGAAAAGATTGGAGGAAAACTAGTTCTATGCAGGGATTGTACTACTTTATTTAACATTGTTTGCCTCTGTTTCCTCTGGCCCATCTTGATGGCTATCTTTCTCCATAGGATTTCTTCTAGAATAGTTGAATAGTTTATTCTCCCTTGGTGAGATGTTGTTGTTGTGAGGCTATCTACAGATTTAAAATAAATTGAAATTTGGAAAAGATTAACTATTACACAAAGTTCAATAGGGTAGGACTACATACCCCAAGGGATGTGGGTGCTGGTAAAGTGCCTTGAGTCTTCTCAGCAAATTTAATAGTACTAAATTCATTAGATTGTATGGACCTTGCATATGGGAGTTCTTACCAAAAATATCTGTGCGTAGGAACAAATGCACTGAGGCATACACTGCCCTTTCTTAATTAAGAAAACCTGCTTCGAAATTCTCTTCCACAACAAAAAATTTCTTGAGTTTGTGTACTTCAAAGTGTGCTTTCATTTGTGTACTTATATGTTTATATGTGTGTATGTGTACATTATGTTTGTCAATTTATAGCTCTATATATGCGACAAGATGCGAAATGTATGCATGGATAATTAAATTAATCATATTTTGCTTTCTTTGATTATTTTAAATCTTTAATGCACATATTAATAAAACTTTCCTAAGTAGACTGTAGACTCCCTAAGAATAGAAAAAATGTCATTTTTTTTGCACCTTACTTTGTTGGCAGCTAGTAAAGCTAGGTATACAGTAAGTGCTCAATAAAGACAACAGAGTAAATTAGGTTGAATTAATTAAAAGTTATTATTATCTTAGGGAGAGGGAAGGGAAGTGAGGAAGTGAGGGATAGACTTTGGAACTCAAAATTAAAAAAAAATACAAACATCAAAAATTGTTTTGACATGTAATTGGAGAGGAAAATAAAATATTTTAAAAAATATATATGTATGCATATAAATATAGATGTGTGTGTGTCTCTCTCTCTGTGTAAAGATACATTTTTCCTTTCCTCTTCCTCCTGGCATAGGACAAAAATACAGTTGGCATATTTCCCTATTCCTATAACCAATGGTCTTCTTTGGAAATTGTTGGAAATGTTCCCACACATTCAGAAGGTCCCATCTGCAAGACTTTCCTGTTGACTTGGGCGACTGCATCTGTTCTCAGTTGTGCATTTAGAACTCACTGGGAATGAATTGAATTTCACAACATTCCTTTACAATGCTAGGAGGATATACATGGACAAGAGCTTAAGAGGCAAATCCATAGGAGTACTGGGTTCTTCCCTTTCACAGGCTTGGAAGTGTGAAAAGGACTCAGGGGTCACTGGAGGCTAATGACCTAAAGTGTCTCCTAGAAGTAGGAAACCAGTTTCAGGAGTTGCACTAGCTCTGGAATAAGAAGATGTAAGGATTCAGAAGCCAGCTGCCATGCTTACTACCGACTGTGAACTTGGGTAATTTATTTATCCTTCCCAGGTTTCCATTAGGGGCATCCAGGGGCACCTGAGACTGACGCCAGAAAGACCTGAGTTCAAATTTGGCTTCACATACTGGGTTAGTTACTTGATTTTGTTGGCCTGTTTTCTCATATGTAAAATGGGGAAATACTGGCACCTATTTCCCAGGGTCATGCCAGGATCAAACATGATAGTAATTGTAAAGCACTCAGCACAAAACCTGACATGTAGTAAGTGCTATATAAGTGTCAGATAATGACACTTATCATTCTTTCATCTATAAGTAAAGGAGTTGGACTACTTGAGCCTTGGTTTCTCTTCCAAGTGCTAAATTAATGTATATAGCCTAACCTCAATCCTCCTAATTTCCCACAGACCCAGGTTACATTCTTGATTTAGATAATAAAAATACCAGGAAGCAAGCAAACTACAGATCTAAGCAAAGGCTAAGTTCTTAATGGGCTGGGCAAATTCCAGATTAGATTAAAAAATAAGAAATGAAAATCAACAACTTGAGGGTGGGGTGCGGAGAAGAATTTTTCAAGAATCCTCTAGCGAATGACATTTTTCTAAATACACATTTTTCTAAAAATGAAAATCAGAAAATTTCCCCTCATCACCCTGAGAGGCAAAACCAAGCATCCACTTACAGTGTTGTAGAACTTGTAGAGAGAAGAATTTGAACTCATTCCACTTCCAGCCACCTTATTTCGCAGATGAGAAAAGGGAGATTTAGCAAGAGGAAGTGACACGTTTAACTGATCATTGTAGATGGCGTTTGACCACTCTGGCCCCAATCACTCCTTTGACATGGTTTTCTTGTTTATCCTTGAGTTATCTGTCACTAACTGGGTTTAAACAAAAAAGGAGACCACTGTTGCTTCCTGTCTGTTAGAGGAAGGAGGATTAACAGATTCAAGAAGACTGGAGAATATATAAATTAGATACTGAGGGTACCCTAGCAATTAGAGACCACTAGGTGGCACAGTGGATAGAGTATATAAGCCTGAAGTCCGGAAGATCTGAGTTCAAAATGGCTGTTTATATAACCCTGAACAAGCCAGTTAACCTCCATTTACTTCAGTTTCCTCAACTGTAAAATGAGACTAAGAAGAGCACCTATTTCCCAGGAGTGTTGTGAAGATTAAATGAGATAATATTTGCAAAGCTCTCAGCATAGTGCCTAATACATAGATATTTAACAGATGAAGTTTTCTTTCTTCCATCTCCAGTGGTTCTTGAATGACCAGTTGGTAGATTCAGCAAGATCAAAAGTCATTGATAGATTTATTTCTTAATTTTGTTATGTATTCAAAACTATAGTTTTCTTATTTAAAAGGTTGTTCTTATTTAAAAAGTTGTGTGTGTGTGTGTGTGTGTGTGTGAGAGAGAAAGAGAGAGAGAGAGAGAAAGAGAAGAGAGAAAGGAGAAGGAGAGGGAGAGAGAGAGTGAGTGAGAGAGAGGAGAGATAGGGAAAGGGAAAAGGAGAGGGAGAGAGAAAGGGAGAAGAGAAGAGAGAAAGAGTGAGTGAGAGAGAGGAGAGAGAGAGAGAGAGAGAGAGAAAGAAGAGAGAGGGAGAGGGAAAAGGAGAGGGAGAGGGAAAAGGAGAAGAGAAGAAACATACAGAGAAAGAGAAAGAGAGGAGAGAGAAAGAGAAAGAGAGACAGAGAGACAGAGAGAGAGACAGAGAGACAGAGAGAGAGAAAGAGAGAGAGAGAGAAGAGAGAAGAGAGAGAGAGAGAGAGAGAGAGAGAGAGAGAGAGAGAGAGAGAGAGAGAGTGAGTCTTAAAAAAAAGCAATTAAAGTTTGGCCTTGAGTAATGAATTGTTTGCGACTAGGATAATTTACAAAACCTGGCTTCTATGGCATGAGGAGCCTGTGATCACATTTGATCTTGGAAGCCCTGACATTGTATAACATTTGTGACAACTTTTGAGGGCTGTGTGGTATATGATATAAAGGTTCAACCTCAAGACAGGAAATCCTGCCTCTGAGACACAGTAACTGTGTCACCATCTGCAAATCACTCAACCTTTCATTGTTCCAGAAAACTCTTTAAGATAATAAGAGAGTGTTGGTTACCTATGTTAGTGAAGGGATTTTGTAGACCATGAGTATTCTGCTCACTGATGAAATCCTGCACAAAAGTAAATAAAATAGATCTTTTGTTACCTGTTTGCTTAATATGTATATGCCATGGTTATCCTGAAAGAATCTAACAATGGCATTAAAATGATCTTAGAACCAAAAAGATGACAGAAGCTAAGCTAAATTTAAGCTAAGTACTAACGCAATGAGATCACAAATTTGTAGCTGAAAGGATCCTCAGAGACAATCTGTGGTTCAACCTCCTTATTTTACAGATGAAGAAACTGAGACCTAGGTAGATTAAGTGACTTCAAGAAAAGGGTACAATCCAACAATGTAATGTCTCATATGTACAATCCTCCCCAAACTCTCATAACTTGTTGGGTTAACAGAATTACCTTGATTATGTTGCATGCATGTTGTATCATTATGTAATGCAAATGTCAAAAGAAGAATTGAAAAGGGTCCTTTTGGGTACTAAGTAATGGTGAAAACAGTAAAAAAGACTCAGATTAGAGGACTTTCACTTCATTTGCAATCTCATAGGCTGGGAAGTTTTAGAACTCAATTCCTGAGAAGGTCACTCCTTTTCTATCCTTGGTGAGTGCACAACCAGGATTCATATATAATTATCTTAATGGTTTGTGACCCTGTCATATAACAGTAAATTTCTTCTCTCAAGAGACCATTTAAGTCCAGATAATCCTCCTCCCCTCCCCCCTTTTACTGAGGGATCAGTTTTTCTTAAATTTTTGTTCCATGTTATTGGCAGAGTGTAATGGGCTTTGTAAATATCTATGGTGGAAAAAGACCCACCCAATATAGTTAATGTTTAAAATAAGAAACAAACAACACAAGAGAGATGAGAAAAGTCCCTGACAGGGCATTGAGCCATGTTTTTTTGTTTTTCCATATAATCACAATGTTATCTGGTTCAGAATGTTCTGTTACCATTTAAAATTTATTTCCAATAGCTCTGCTATAAATCAACGGGACATGCGCATCCTCTGCTGTTAAGGTATCCTTTTTTTGCCTTGGCACCTGTTGTTTTCCCTAAATGTCAAGGACTGACATTTGATATCATTATGCCCTGTCAGTATATTAATGATTAAATTTCCCATTCCACTCCCTCCCCTACCCCATGCTCCTGCTCTTGACATTGAATTTAACAGTGACCATCTGTATTGCAAATAAAATCAATAACCCCCAATCTGGCATTCAGTTCTCCCTGAAAAAGAAAATGGCCTCGAAATGGGGGTGTTGATAGCTTCAGCTTCCCCTCAAAATAGCCATAGCTTTGGAGCTCTCCTCTTTCCCAGATGTATTGATGCTAGGGGTATCCTCTGGAATAGAGAGCACTAAGAAAATGTCTGTGTGGTAACTTTTTTTTGGTAAGGGGAATTATTCCTTTTTTCTCAAATGAAATATTCTTTTTTGCTTTCGTCCCCAGGTTCCTGAAGGGTTGGGTCGTTTTTCAGGGCTTCTTCAGCACTTTCTGCAAACTCTGTTCCCTTGTCTTCATTTGTGTGGTAGGTGCCCTTGTGCCGGAACATATAATGCAGAATTACAAGCAGGAGGCAGATGAGGACAAAGGCCACAGCAGCAATCACAACTGCATGAAACAAAGAACCACAAATGAATGAACTACTGTATATGATATACTTGGCAAGTCTTAAAGTTCCATTTAAATGTCAGATATTATTTTATTTTTTAAGTTCTATTTTTAAAGATTCTAAATTTAATAACGACCAAACAAAAAGAATATTTCTATATACAGAGTAGAGCTTAAAAAGAAAATTGTACATGAAAATAAAGAGGGAGAAAGAGACAGGGAGACAGAAAGAGATATTTAAAGAGACACACACACAGACAGAGGCAAAGAGAGAGAAAGTGTCAAGAGAGACAGGGAGGGGGAAAATCAGTCATAGACAGAAACAGAGACAGAATTCCAAGCTTTGTGATTTCCAGGACTAGGTAGATGATGATTTTCAAATTCAGTATGAGAAACTCAAGGGGAGAAATCTTTGTTGGCCAGGTAGGGATTGGGATAAACACCAAAGATAATACTGCCCTTCCAGGTCAGAGAATCTAGGGTATAGGGTGATAGAAGTGACTTTTGTCCTTGGAATTCCAGAAGCCCTGGAACTAGTTTCAACCAGTGAATTCACAGAAAGGATAACAGGAAAAATTTCAAAAGTACAATGGATGGATGGTGCAGGGGATACCAAAACCAAAACTAGAATTTTATCCTGTCCGGCAGATGGATGGATTTGGGGAAGGGATGCTGACAGCAAAGTTGAAATTTCTAGTATCAGAGAGCTTGCTTACCTGCAATGATGGTGATGTCATTTCCTGGACTGGTTTCTCCTGCTGTGAAGAGAGAGCACAATGGCCCAAGATAGATTAGATATTCATAGTTGAATGGAAACCATCAATCCATTGGTTCTTTTCAGCTTCCTTTTACCACCATCAATCTTTCCCTAAAACTAAACATGTGGCTTCTCCTAAGATTATTAAACAATTCTTCCTTAATTGTTCTGCTCTGCCCTGCTGTGGTCTTGTCTCCATAGAGTTCTATAAAGAGGTGGGGGCAGGAAGAATAACACTAATAATGGATGAAGTATCATCTATCTTGGAAAGGATATTAGATTGAAAATTATGAGATCTGTTTTCAAGTCTCAGCACTGCCACTGATTAGCAAATTCCCCATACTCTGTGTTTCTAAAATATGACTGCAATAGGAATATACATTTTAATAACATTTCACATACGTTATCTCATTTGAGCTTCCCAACAGCCTCTGAGATAGCTACTCTAGTTATTGTTACCTTCCTTTCATAGATGAAGAAACTGAAGTTGAAGGAGTTTAAATGACTTCTTCAGGATCTTAAATGACTTCTTCAGGATCATACAGCCATTGAGTGTCAAAGGCAGGTTTTGAATGCATACTTTTTGAATCCAGTTCTAATGCTCTTTCCACTAAACTGTGTTAACTCTCATATTAACGCTGCATCTCATGCCCTGCCATCCCTAAAATTAACCCTATTTCAGTTAAGTAAGCAGATATATAAAGGATAAATGGAAATAATAGAGAGAAGGCATTAGGATTAAGAGAGTTAGAATGGGATTTCATCTGGGATTTAAAATAAAGTCAGGGAAGTCAGAGAAGGAAAGAAGGGAGAGCATTTCAGACATGATGACTTATAGGAGCTGTTTTGTTTGTGAAATAGCCAGAAAGCCAGCGTCACTGTATGAAAGAGTACATGGTAGGGATTAAGTGGTAAGAAGACTGGAAAAGTAGGATGGCAATAATTATAAAGAACTCTTAATGCCAAAATTGATCATTTGATATTTTATCCTGGAGGTGATAGGGAGCCATTGGAGTTTACTGAGTGGGAGTGTGACATCATCAATGCTTTAGAAAAATCATTCTGGTGACTCAGTGGAAGATGGATTGGAGTAGAGAGAGCCTTGAGGCAGCATACTCCCCCCAACACTCTATTTTGATAATCTAGCCATGAGTTGAAGAGGTCTCTATTAGATTGGTGGCAGTATTAGGAGAAAGAAGGGGGCATATTCAAGAGATGCAAAGGTGAAATTCAGAAGCCTAGCCAATAGATTGGATTAGAAAGAGTGAGGGATGATCCTGAATTCCTGGGTTGATATTTCCTAAGTAAAAATGAGAAAGGTTGTTTGGAGACTGGGAACTTTCCCAATATTCCTGAAATCAGGGGTAAAGGGAAGGTCATATACACTTATATAGCATTTACTATGTGCCAGGCACTTTGTAAAATGCTTTACAAATATTATATCATTTGATCCTCACAACATCCCTGGGAAATAAGTGTTGTTTTTTTCTTTACTTTGAAGCTGAGAAAATGGAAGCAGACCAAGATTAAGGGATTAGTCCAAATTTACACATCTAGTAAATGTTTGAGCCTGCATTTAAACTGAGATCTTCCTGACTCTGCATCCATCTCTGTAATCACTGAGACACCTAGTTGCCAAAATCTTATCAAAAAGGTTGTTCCCTAGTTTGTTTGGTCTTAAAAGTCTTGCAAGAAAGGAGTGATTTTTCACAAAATCTATGAAGATTATTGAAGACCCTTTCTTTGGACAATTCCTCTCTTGCTTCCTTTGAATGAAACAATGACTTGTTTCTCCTCAAGGAGTAATGTTTAAAATTTTTCTTTCCTTCTTGGGAGAATGGATATTAAAGTCTATCCCAGGAAGTTTTCCTTGCCTCTTCTGTACTACCTTAGAATCCTTTGTATTTTATCAGACCTATGGAGTTTACTTAAGTCACTGTGAGCTCTTGGAATTCTCCTTCCTAACAAGAGCCCTGTGGTCCTAAGAACTAATGAAATTGTGTGTGCTTGTCCTCAGTTATTAAGCAGACTTACAACCTCTCCTCTGGGAAATTGGAAAGAATAATGATTTATTAGACAGAGGAAGAAGCATCAGTGTTAACATGCAATTCCCATGTTCCCATTACAAGGACTACACATATTAAAACAGGGAAGACTGCTTTATAATAGACATTTCTGTTCAAATAATCACTTTAATTATAGTGATAGAGGTCATTCTCTCCTAGGGTAATTGCCAGATGCTTCTTTTTGTTAAAAAGCAAGTTGCCAGCATTGGGACCATGGGTATTTAGTAGCAGGGAAATATACAAAGAGGGCAGGAAGTCAGAACAAGAAGGACTGGACAATTCACTGGGAGAAGGTGGTAGGGGGGTGCCTATGTTCAGTTTAGGGGCGGCTGTTTAGGCCAGCAAAAAGGCTTATATAAAAGGTTAAGATCAAAGAATGGAATAACCATCTATTGGGATACCAAGATCTAACCAGCTGAGGTATCTTGAGCTCTGACATTGCTTGATGCTCTAGGGGTAATAGCCGTTCTTAGATCCATCCCCTAGAATCGCAGGGGTCCTCAAACTACGGCCGGTGGGTCAGATGCAGCAGTAGAGGACGTTTATCCCCCTCACCCAGGGCTATGAAGTTTCTTTATTTAAAGGTCCACAAAACAAAATTTTTGTTTTTCTATAGTCCGGCCCTCCAACAGTCTGAGGGACAGTGAACTGGCCCCCTATTTAAAAAGTTTGAGGACCTCTAGGGTCTAGAGACTCTCTCAGCACTAGTTCCACTCAGCTTTGGAATGTCTCTGGGACAGAGCTGCCCTGGACAGGATGGTGAGCCAGTCTTCACATCAGACTTCTCTATATAACTGGCCCCACACCAGATCATGCTTCTTATCATCTAGATTCACAAGGAGACCAGATCCTAATCATCATAGGCATCTTGCCATCTGCTACATGGGTGTAGCTCCAGATGCTTTCCTCCTCCTGCCCAGACACAGATGTGTATATAGGGTGTGCCTAGGAATACCCCAAGATTTCAAAAAATTGGTGTTTGGTTTCTCATTTTTAAGTTTGTATTTTAAAATATAATTTTTAATTTAAAAAAGTGAATGTAATTGACTTTTAGTCTCTAGTACTTTTTTATTTTTGATGAATAAAATACATGTCTTTTAAGACTAAGAATTCAATAAATTTTTACCTAAAAAAATTTCTTAGGTGTACACCCTAAAGAAACAATGAATGCACGTGTGCTCAGGAATTAGGCTTAGACATGGAATTCAAATCACATCAGTACAGGCTTTTAGAAAAAGTAATAATGATCACACTAGCCTTGCTAATGTTAGCCTTCTAATGTTCTAGAAAAGGACAATATTTAATGTGTTATGACTCCATTTATAAGCCCTAAAGTGCTTAGATTAAAATCCCCTTCCTTGACTACTACTCTCTATTCATTTATCATATCCTCACAGTAGAATACAATCTCCTTGAGGGCAGGGACTTTCTGTTTTGTATCTCTATTCTAGATAGTTTGGGGTATATAATAGGTGCTTAATTAATACTTTTGATTGATAGAAATTTGGAAGACAGGCATAATACAAAGCATTCTTGGATATTGGAGGCCATGGTAAGAGGGGGTATCTCAGAGACAAGGAAAACCAACAAACCCCAAGAAGCCTTTGCACCAAAGAGAAAGGAAAAGGAAATCATAAAAAGGCTGAAGTATATGAGAACCCCAGTTACATGCAGTTTTTTAGTGTTAAGCAGTGGAAAGGACAGCACCCAGATTTGATACAAAGTTTAGCATCACCATGAACATAACAAGCCTTTTGATGTCCAGTACTTCTCTCACTTACATAAATAATAGGGGTATAAATTTAGAACTGGACCTTATAGGTCATCCAGTCCAATTATAATAATTTTACAGAGGAGGAAACTGAGGCTTTGAGAGTTTGTAACATGCTCTCGGTTACACAGTGGTAGAAGTTGGATCCAAATTCAGCACTTTTGATTCCAAATCCAGATATTTTCTTGAGTAATACACTCCCTCTTTTATTTCTCTTATTCCTTTCCTATCACTCATTGGATCCTGAGGCTGTTCCTTTTAAACCTTCAGGGTATGGCTACTGATGATCAGATTGAGTTATACTATTCTTCCATTGTATTTTCACTCCTTCAAAGTCTTGGAGATACAAGAAGAAATGGTTAGGGACTAAAGAAGTCATAGAGTCTGAAAGGACATCACATTTTTGTTAGGTTTATAAGTTATTTTGGTATAATGAAAGAAAATTTTCCTGAAGGTCAAGACACCTGGGTTCTAGTGTAGACCTTGCTACTGACTAGGTAATGTGACTTTGGGGAAGTCACATGACTTCCCTCTAGTATTCAATTTCCTAATTTATAAAATGAATTAGTTGAATTAGGAAATCTCTAAGGCGCCTTCTTGCTTAAACATACTATGATAAAATGAAAAAATTGGGGTTAAGCAATAGCAGCAAGTTGATTTAATTCTGTAGTAAGCTTCTATACCAAGCCCAGTGTAGACTTTTTGTGAGCAACTGCTCACAACAACTGCTTCACACAAATTCTATATTGGGCAAAAAGTTGAAGGGTGTTTAGAGGAAGGGATCCAGGATGATGAAGGACCTTGAATTCATGTTGTGTTAGGATCAGTTGAAGGAACTGAGAATTTTTTGTCTGAAAGACACAGAAGACACATTAGCTGTCTTCAAGTATTCCAAAGGCTGTCATGTGAAACAGAGGTTTTCTTTGTTCTTTTTGGCCCCAGGAGTCATAATTAAATGTTGCAAAGAGGAAAATTTAAGCTTGATATCAGGAGAGACTTGCTAGCAATAAGATCTTTAGAGAGCTAAATGCTAAGAGATATAAGGTGCTAAGCCTGGAGTTAGTATTACGTTCAAATCCAGTCTGACACATTATTTCTGTGACCCCTGGAGTATATGATAGCCTCTTTGCCTCAGTTTCCTTATCTATAAAATGGGGATAATAAAAGCACTTATCTCTTAGGTTTTATGAAGATTAAATATTTGTAAAAATCTTGGCAAACCTTAAAGATAACACACATGCACACATATATCATTATTGTTGTAATTGTTATTATAATCTGTCCAAAAGTGAAATGTACTGCCTCAAAAAGTAGTGGGTTCTATCATTCCATTTTGGATTTCTTCAGGCAGGGCTTGGATGGCCACTTCTAATTCCTAGTACAAAGGGAATTTCTTTTACATATGGCTTGAAGTAGAAGTTGGCTACAACTCTCAATTTTGGTGATTCTGTGAATTAGAATAGCTCAGGCACTGGAACCTTGCTTATAATACTTATCATGTAAACATTTTTCTGAATATGGAGCTGAGATGGCAGATATGGTCATGGTCTTCCTTCCTTCTTTTCATTTTGCTAACAGTCATTTTACTGCTTGGCTCTTACTCAATAACTAGAGCTTTCCAGATCCTTCAGATCTTACAAATGCCTGTTTCCTTCTGGTCTTGGAACCTTGTTTTAGAAGTCTGTTCTCTCTATGTCTGCACTTAACCACATGGAGCCCAGGAATCTGAGTTCAGTCCAGAGATAACTGATTCTTCTTTGAATTGTGTGGATTTTTTGAGTGCATATTCAAAAAAAAATTGAACATTTACCAATAGGCAAGAAGACAAATTCTATAGTAGATAAAAATCTGGTCCTGCTGTCATGAAGACTGGATACAAGTTCTATCTTTAGTATGAGGTTGGGTGAACTGGACAAAGTTATTTAAACTTTCAGTGCCCTGAGAAACTTTCTAAGAACACAAGTTTAAGAGGAAGTAACAATAGTTATTTATAGAGAGTTTGTTCACCAAGGAATTCCCTACTCCAGTTAAATCATACCTCTAATTCTTCTCTCTATTCTTATTCTTATATAAGTAAATTTTAGTGTTTGAATTTTAATGACCACTCAGATCATGGAAGTAACTAATTTTCCAGCAGAATGAAATAATTAATAGGTCAATCATGATGTATTTATTGTTTAATTCCTGTGCTAAATACATGGTAGATCATCCTCAAACAAGGGATTGGTACAGCCAATTAAAATAATTCAATGAATTTGTGCTGTATTTCTGATTATTAGTTATCTTTTTTTTTGTGATGCACATTACCCTCCAATGATGTTTTCTTTTTCATGATATGAAGGTAGTTCTGGATTTTCAACGACTTTGCAAGCTGGGAATTCACTCTGGCCTCTCCTACCAAGCTGGAAAACTTTTTATACAGGCCCAGCAATGGACCAATCCATCTAATTTTGGAGAACTTACTACTAGAAGGATTCTCTTTGGGAACTGATTTTCACCCTACAGCATTCAAAAGACTATTTACAAAGTAAGGAATGGATTTTGATCTGTGTCAGCAGGAAGAACCATCATGGGAAATCCTGGATCCTTGAAGAAAGAAATATGTGCTTTTCATATATGAAGATGTGAAGATGACTCTTGGGAATCTCCTGGCTTACAGAACAATGTTTTTTATCACTAGATCACATTTTCCCCTAAAATTAAACCATCCTATCCAAAGGACATCAGGTTTTTTAAAAATAACATTTTTATTTATATATCAATTCATTTGTTTTCTTTCTTTGCCTCTTCTTTCTTTTATTTATAATTGAACATTTTGGCAATTGAAGCAACATGTGTTATATTTAGTCTGTGATGGTCCTTTAAGGGGATGGAAGGTTGCTTGGTTTCTTTATCATTTAAGGTCTAAAAGGCCTAACCTAGTGGAGCCAGTGCTGGAAGTTTCACCAAAATTCCTTGCTGCCCTGTGAAGGAATGACTTGATGATTTGATTTGGTTGCCATGGTGACAGTAGAGAAGGAAGCAAGTAGTATTTTATCTAGTCACTGTCTTTTTTTTAACTTTAGAAATTATATCTAAAATATCTAGTTATTTTTTTAAACGGCGTTTATGTTCCATAACTTCTAACCCCAAGCCTGAATCATTTAATTGACCTAGGTTTAGGTCTGGCCCAGAGCAATTAACTTCCAGTGCCTCCTTTTTATTAATCTTGCTGACAGCCTTTGTGAGTCATTGCCTGGTCTTCATATCTACAAATGCTTATTAGCTGTTTTAAGTGATTACACAGCTTTCTATTTCACTAATTTCTTTAGAAATTGGATTCTTCCACCTCATACAGGGTTTCCTAAAAGTCTAAATACAGCATTAAACTTATATTTGCACTGACTTTTGGAAAACGGTTAATAAATTCAATTCAATAAACATTTATGAAATAACTACTATGTCCGAGGCTCTTTGCTATGTAGTAGTTTTACTAGTTAGTCGAACAATTGACATTTATTGAGCACAGTATATTGAAGGAGTTTGATCATCTGGGCATTTTGTTAAGCAATCCACAACTACTCAGCCTGGAATTTGATGCCTTGGGAGATAACAGAAATATAAGATACAACCTTTTCTCTCACTGAACATAAAAGTCTAACTGGGAAACAGAACACTGACACATAGCTCTGTATTTGGAATAAAAAGAACAGTTTGAAACCTGTGCTTAGTACGGGTGAATCTGGGTAAGTTACTGAACCTTAATGAGACTCAATTTCCTTATCTATAAAATAAAGCAGTTGAACTAAATGACCTTTAATGTTTTGAGTAATAATTTTATGATCCAGTGAATAACACATGCCACAATTAGAGAATAATACAAAATAGGATATTGTGTGGTGAAGACACAGTGAGGGTGTTAAGAGATCTGAAAGGGGGAAAATTACTGAGAATGCTTCATAGAGTGGGAGGGATTTGAGCTCAAATCTAACCTAAGCTATATATATATTTTTTCTTTTCTTTTAAGGAACCCAGAAATATTTAGTTTGTGAATATTTATTCATTAATTAGCAACATACTGAGAAAGAGAAAACGGGAGGCAAAAGGAGAAAAGGGTGTGTGTGTGTGTATGTGTGAGATGAAAGAAAGACAGACACACAGAAAGACAGAGAGACAGAGAGACAGAGATAGAATTAGACAGACAGACAGAGACAGACAGACAGAAAAAGAAAGAGACAGGGAAACAAAGAGAGACAGAGACAAACAGAAAAGATATGGAGAGAGAGAAAGAGAGAGACAGAGACACAAAGAGGAAGGGAATCATGATTTTTATTTTACACTGTATATTAGAACTTATGAACCAAAATGACTTAGGACTAGCTTTTCTTCTGTGGCATTTGTCATTTGGGCTTTTGGACTAATGAGTATTGGTTATATCTAATGAGCACAGCTAATATCCACACCACATTGATCTTTAGTTAAGTGGGACAAACAATGGGAGCCAGAGGCCCTTCATTTAATGTTATTTTTAAAAAAATATTCCATCTATACTGAAATATATCATGATACTAATGATGTCATAGATTTGAATTGTGACCTTGTTATTGATTGGCCTGGTAGCATTAATCAATCAATTAAAAGTATTTTATTGAATGAAATCAAGCCAATGCATGCCAGGCCCTTTGCTAAGTGCTAGAGATACAACAAAAGGCAAAAAATAATCCTTGTTCTCAAGGAGTTCACAGTCTTATTATTAAACACCTGTCAAATTCTAGACATACAATATAATGAATACAGCAATCCCTATTTTTATTGAATTTATATTCCAATGAGGGGATGAATAATAGAGATCTCTCACTTATCTATCATCTCTTTCTTTCCCTCTCTCTTTCTCTCTCCTTAAATACACTTGTGTGTGTGTATACATATATACATAGGCTAAATATATGGTATCTCTTTGGGATGTATCATGTTGTGTGATGAAAAAGCCTTCCTTCTATTCTTAATATTTCTTATTGGTATCTAGGAATAATTTGATTGATGCTGAACCAGAATTTTGTGATTGTACTAGGAAAATAATCTTTTACTTATCAGGCTTTTTTTCATTAAGGACCGCTTGATGAGCTCATGATCAACAGGAAGAATCCAAGGATATCTGTGTTTGCTCTGAAATGGGGAGAGGGAGAGAGGAAGGGACTGTCCTTCACACATACCAAAAGGAACACAATTCATTGAGAGAATAAATATGCTCTAGAAGTATGTTGGGAGCCAAACAGTATCTACTTGTTGAAGATAAGGACTCTTTGAAGAGAACTCTCATTCCTTACTCCTCAAAGAAGTTGGAATTTTAAAAATAGAATCTTATCTGATCCTTTACCAAACTCTTCTTTTATTTCTAACATCTAATGAATTTTTCAAATACTTTAATGATTATTGAAAAAAAAATTCTAACATCCTGTTCCACTGCCTTCCATCCTTCACTCCATTCATTCTGAAACGTATTTGAGCTTAGTTTTGGCTATAAGATCTATGCAGAAATAGAGTAGTTATCTCTCAATTAAAGTTCCTTTTTTCATGGACAATCCCTGGGACTTGAACATTCTGGAAGGATTTGGAAGGTAAGAAAGAATGTAATTTAAACTCTCCAAAACTGGGTAGGGGGATCCAGACTTGCTAAAATTTGAGAGGGACAAGTAACATTTCTAGCCCCCACCCCAATTTAACAAACTTTTATTAGCAACACCCACTTATGATCAAGGTACTAAAAATTCTAAAATTCCCCTTCAGTTGGATTGTGGACATACTGCAAGAGAGAATTAATATGAAGGCTAAGAGAATCTGAAAGGAGTTAGGAATTGGAAACTCTTAGAATGTTTAAGAGACTCCCTCAAAGTCACACATGTTATGAACAACAGAAGTTAGATTTGAATTGAGGTCCTTTAACTCGAAAATCACTGTCTATTACTCCATAGCTAATTCTTGGACAAGTGTGGGGTAGATCAAAACGACCCCTAATAGACCAGAGGCTCCTTTCTCCCTTGGTATCACTTTGCTTATCAAACTAGGTAAAGTTTGATAACCCTTCCAGGTGGCTGGACTATTTGTACCACTCAGGTAAAATGATATTCTTCCAAAGGAATAGAGAACCATCAGGCCAAAAAAGATTGGGCTTTTAGTTTGAGTTATTTGCAAATAATTTACATTAATATCTCAGGGAAATTACTTCAACTCTCTGTGTCTTCCTTAGCTTTCTTCCTCCCTTCTTTCCTTCCATCCTTCTTTCCCTCCTTCTATTTTCATTCCTTCCTTGCTCCCTTCCTTTTCTTTCTCCTTCCTTCCTTCCTTTCTTTCTTCCTTCCTTTTTTGTTTCTTAGGACACTCTATCTCTCCTAAGTTGGAAATACAGTAACTACATAGAAAACTAACTTTCCTGTTGATTATCATGGATGCTTTGATTTGCTCTATTTTGCACTTGGACAGATTCATCCCTGTTTAGGAGACTTATTCTTATGAACTCACCATATTGGTACCAGGTTAGTGTGGACACAAGACTGACTTTAATTCTGTTGTTGTTCAGACCTCCTGATCTTAAGTGATTAACCAACCTTAGTTTGCTCAATAGCATCATATCTGTCATCATACCAAATGGGCCTTAATGAAAGACTTTGTCTAGAGGGGCTTTAAAGTTCCTCATGGTTTTGACATTCAAATCCTGTGTTTGATACCTTTCAGCCATCTAAAGGGAGGAACAAGACATTATCCCACTGCCTTTTTTGTAGCATTTGTGTGACAGGTCCTAGGCCTCAAAGTAAAAACTGCCATTCTCCATCCAGTATATTGTTTTGTCTGGCCCCAATGTAAAAATGCACCACTGGGGACAGATAGGACTCAACTGCATCAAAAATAAGGTAGTTTTGCCTTCAAGCTTGCCAAAGGTAGTTTTCAGAAAAAAGGCAATTTTGTACCACAGAAGAAATTGTTATATACTAAGATATATGTATGACTTCCAAAAAGGTAAAATTCCTGGATGGATTATTAATATTAGCAATGAGTTAATAGAGAGTTGTTAATAGAGAATTCTGGTGGAATTCAGAGCATAGAGAGCTGTCCTCAGAGTCAGAAGGACTTGAGTTAAATTTTTACCCTTTGATATATACTAGTTACATGACCTGGGTTATTTAACCTTTCAGTTGTTCCTCCAGTCCCTCACTATATCAGTCCACTTTCACAAATACCTCTTCCACCATTAACTCTCTAAGCTTATAAGTTGCAGACCAGTTGGGGGTCTGCATTGGTATAAAGATTTTCCTCACAGAGAGTTCTGGATGATGCTTTTGTACACATTTATTGGGAAGCAACTATCTCTGTATTTAGTTAGTACAGGAGCCTGAAAGAATTATTAGACACAATCCCTGACCACTGGCAATTAATAGTATTGCTGGGAAATCAAGACTAACCCAAAGAAAAAGGTAAATAATAATGCAAGACAGAAGATGCTAAGCAGACTGGAATTCCCATGGCCTCCATTCCACTATCCCAAACATGGGAGAGTGAGTACTATAGGAGTTTAAAAGAGAAAGAGAGAGAGAGAGAGAAGAGAGAGAGAGAGAGAGAGAGAGAGAGAGAGAGAGAAAAGAGAGAGAGAGAGAGAAAACAGAGAGAGAGAAAGAGAGAGAGAGAGAGAGAGAGACAGACAGAGTCAGAGACAGAGAAAGACAGGGGGAGACAGTGAGAGACAGAGAGAGAGACAGAGCGACAGATAGAAAGAGACAGAAGCAGAGACATACAGAGAGAGACAGAGAGAGAAACACACAGAAAGAGATAGAGAGATAGAGAGACAGAAAGACAGAGACAGACATACAGAGACTGAGAGAGAGAAAAAGAGAGAAACAGAGATAGAGATAGATAGAGATAGAGAAAGAGAGAGACAGAGACAGAGACATAGAGAGAGAGAGAGAGACAGAGAGAAACAGAGAGAGACTGAGACTCAGAAAAACTGAGGGTGCCAGCTGTGGGCCAGGGAAGCTTCATGGAAAAAGTGGAACTCCAGGGTGACAAACAAATCTTTGAATTCATTAAAAAGCCTGGAAGAATAAAATACAGTAGAATCTGAGCACTGAACTTGGAATTATGGGAATTGAGTTAAATTTTTGTTCTACTACTTGCGACCTGTGCAACCTTAGCTAAATCATTTAACTTCTTTTGACCCCAATTGCCTTATTTGCAAAATGAGGAAGTTGAACATCTTAGATAATAGACTCTGAGTTCCCTTCCAATACGAGTTCAGTGATTCTATGATTTAATCTGAAGTTTTTTGTTTTTTTTTTCCCTTTCTCTCTGTACTTGAGCCTAGGACTTAAAATTCTTCCATGGGCAATTGAGACCAGTTAGCAAATGGATTCTATTAACTGAACTGTTTTGGTTAAAACAAGGTCAAATTCACTTTCTTTCTTTTTTTCTTTTCTTTTCTTTTTTCTTTTCCACATTCCTTTAGACATTCCCTGAATTAATGAAGCACACATGCATGGGAAGTTGAGAAGTTATGAGAGTTAATATCATGTAATGTAATTCATTTATCTATCAACCCATTGGTTACCCATCTACTCATTCACCCATTCATCCATACATCCATCATTTGATGGGAACTTAATTATACAGCCCTGAATTAAGTTCTGTCTGGGCTAAAAGGAAGAGGATAGACGTATTTTACTCTGTTAAGGAAACAAGATATATACCTTAACTTAATCAAATAGGCAAAGAAGTATTTATTAAATGCAAACTATTGTGTGCCAAACACTGTATTAGGTTCTGGGATTTACAATGATAAATATGAAACTATCCTTGCCTTCAAAGACTTTACATTCTATAAGGTGAGATATACAGATATATACAGAGAACATGTATACAAAACATAAATGAATTAGCTACATGGTAATTTGGGAGAGGAATGTACTAGCAGCTGAGGACAAGGACAATTGAAATAGCAGGAAAAGTTTTACACAGAAGAAAGTTCTTCTGAATTTTTGAAAGAAATCAGGGATTTCAAGAGATAGAGGTAAAAAGAGGAAGCATCCCAGGCCTGAGGCACAGCCTACACAAAGACATGGACATAGGAGATGGTGTGCTGTATTAAAGAAACAAGATAAATAAACATGATGAGGCAGTAGGGGTTGAGTTTCAAACAAAGGGCACAAACTGGATGTTTCATAGGAGAGAGAGAGGAAAGAGAAATCCTTCTTGGGTATTCAGACAGTATAAAACTTGATTGGGCTTCCCTCTAGTTACTATCTGAAGAGCCATTTCCAATTCAAAAGAGAACTGTTTGAGATAAGAAGAAAGTCTATCGTTCTGCAGTATCTGTCTTGTCTTGATTTCCTTTTCATTTATGTTTTGCCTCATGTCAACACTCCATTTGAGAAAAAAAAGTATTATTCCATTAACTTATACTTGCTGATTAAATAGTTTAAAGTATGACTGGAACAGGGTAAGAAGAGCCTAACTGAATTCAAAAAACATATTTCTCATGAAAACATCAGAAAGTCAGAAACTAGTTTGTTTTGGTGAATATTTGTTTTGGTGAATTTCATAATTTCTCCAAATTGAGAACACTCTTTTCTGAGTGTTATGGTAGCATGATTATTAACACTATTTTAGAGATGAAATTGGATTTGCTTTATTCTCTCTTCCAACACTGTTACCACTTTGGTGCAGGCCTTCATCACCTCACACCTGAAATGCTACAAATAGCCTAATGGTAGGTCTGTTCACCTCAAGTTTCCTAAAAGTAACTTATTGTTGAACTGAAACTTTTATCAGTTTCTATTTTATGGGTAAATTCATTCCATTCACATTCTAATTTACACCCCTTCCTATTTTTGTTCACTGTCCTCATCATATTACTATCATTTTTCACATCTCTCCTTTACTTCTACCTTGCCCTCCTATTCCATAACCTACTTATACTTCCAAGACTCTGTCCCTTATCCTTTCTTCCTACCTATCCCCTTGCTTTCTTACTTCTTTCTGAATTAAGATTTTCATCTGCACATAGACATGTGTGTATGCATGTATATATATTGTTCTTTTTTAACCTATTCCCAAAAAGAGTAAAATTTTAGAACCACTTACCCCCAATTACTCCTTTTGTATCAATTTTTCTTTTTATGTCTCATTTATATGATCTAACTACTTGCTATATAGTTTTATTTTTTTAGATTCACTTCATCATGCTCAGCTCAAGACTTTTTTTTTCAAACTATCCAAATAATAATGACAGTCACAAGAATACTGTTAATATTTTCAAATATAAGAAGTAAATAATTTAACCTTATTGAGTCCTTTATAACTGGCCTTTAAGCTTTGGCTTATGGGATAGCTAGGTAGGGTAGTGGATAGAGTACCAGCCCTGAAGTCAGGAGCCCCTGAGTTCAAATCTGGCCTCAGACACTTAATACTTCCTGGCTGTGTGTCCCTGGGTAAGTCACTTAACCCCAATTGCCTCAGGAGAAACAAACAAAGATTTCCCTTATATTTCAACATAGAAACTGCTAGGTTTTATGTAGTCATTATTGTAGCTCCAGGATATTCAAATTGTATATTTTTTCTTATTACTTCCAATATTTTCTCTTTAATCTAAGAGCATTGAAACTTGATTATGATATTCCTGTAAGTTTTCATTTAGATTTTTTTTTTTTTAGGCAGTAATCAGTGGATATTTTTTTATTTCTGCTTTTTTGTTCTGTAATTTCAGGGCAATTTTCCTTGATAATTTCTTGTAATAATGTTTCAAGATTCCTTATCATAAGTTTCATATAGTCTGTTTTCTATTTTTTCATTTTCATTTATTTAGTATTTTATCTTTTTGCAGTTTTTTAAAAAAACTTTGGATTCCAGATTCTTTTCTCTCCCAACTCCACACTATCCTTCATTCAAGTACTATAGTGATTTTCCTGATGCACAGGTCTGACCATGTCATTCTCTCTTACTCTATAAATTCCGGTGATTCCCTATCACCTTGAATATCAAATACAAAATTCTGTTATTAAGGGCTCAAAGCCCTTCATAATCCAGCCCCCCTTATATCTTTCTAGTCATTTTATACTTTGCTCCTTGATATGTACTAGTTGATCCAGAGACACTGGATCCAGAGATACTTGTTCCACAAATAGAACACTCTATCTATCATCTCCAGGCATTTCCTCTGACTGTCCTCCAAGCCTGGAATGCTCTTCATCCTTATCTCTACATACTGACTTCCATAGTTTCCTTATAGTTACCATTAAAATCCTGACTTCTACAGGAAGTCTATTCCAACTCCTCTTAATTGCAGTGCCTTCCCTATGTTAATTATTTCCTATTCATCTTATGTATAACTTGCTTTGTATATGCTTGTTTGCATGCTGTCTGTCCCCCATTACATAGTAAATTCCTTTAACCCTAACTAAAATACCATTTTCTATAGGTAGCCTTTTCTTGTTGTTCAGTCTTGTCTGACTCTTCCTGAGCCCCTGTGAACAAGCCAGGCTCTTTCATCCTGCACCATCCCTCAAAGTTCATTCATGTCTATGTTCACTGTTTCCATGATACTTTCTATCCATCTCATACTCTGCCATACCCTTTTCTTTTTGCCTTCAGTCTTTTCCATCATCAGGATATTTTCCAGTGAGTCCCATCTTACCATTAAGTGGTCAAAATATTTAAGTTTTAGCTCCAGTATTTGAACTTTCAGCGAATAGTTTGAATTAATTTCTTTAAGTATTTATTGTTTTGACCTCCTTGCTATCTAAGAACTCTCAAACTTCTTCCAAATTTCATAATTTGAAAGCGTTGATTCTGTACTCAAGCTTTTTAAAAATAATCCAACTATGATAGTCATACTTTGATACTGGAAAAAAAACCAAACATAGTTTTGACTGTATGAACCTTTGTTGGAAAGGATGTGTCTTTGCTTTTTAGTGCTGTTCAGATTTGCCATAATTTTCCTTCCAAGGAGGAAGCATCTTTTAATTTCATGGCTGTGGTTGCTGTCTGTAGTGATCTTTGAGTCCAAGAATATGAAATCTGAAACTGTTTCCATTTCCTCTTCCTCTGTTTGCCAGGAAGTGATGGGACCAGTTGCCAAGATTTTAAGAGTGTTTTTTTTTTTATATTAAATTTCAAATCAGTTTTTACATTCTCCTCTTTTACCCTCATAGAAGCCTATTAATTCCCTTTCACCTTCTGCTATCAAAGTGGTATCATCTGCACATCTGAGATTGTTAACATTTCCAGTAAACTTAATTCTAGCTTTTGATTTATCTAGTTTGGCATTTTTCATAATATTCTCTACATGATATATTCTTCCTCACCTCTCAAATCCAGCGCGTTCCTTCTTTTAATTATTTTCCCTCTCCCTACCCCCACTTTTTGCTTGAGGATATTTGTTTACTTGTTTGTAGCCTTCCCCATTAGGTTATGATCTCCTTGGAGGCAGAAACTGTCTTTTATCACTTTTTGCATACTTGGTATTTATTGTTGTGTCTGGCACATAGAAGATGCTTTATAAATGTTTATAGACTGACTGACTAGTGCCCAAAGGCCCATGAACTGCTAGTTGATTAGCTGTTAAATACTAGAACCATCTTCCTTCTCTATCTCCCCCATTTTAAATGACTCCCATTCCCTATTAGATACCGCATTAAATATAGATTTCCTGGCTCACATTCTTTTTTATTTATTAAATTTATTGACATACCTTTTAAACACTTCCCAACAGACTTAAAAATGTTCCTACAACGTACATTCCTTGAAACATATTAAGTCTATTGTAAGCAGGAAGAAGAGATATGTCTTTTAACAATATAATATTAGTGCCAAGTATTTTAGCAGAATTTATTGGCTTGCTAGGTTGATATTATACTGTTGTAACCATTAAATATTCTGTTCTTTTAGTTATTTTTTATTTCATATCACTTCATATCAACTTTTTCATATTTCTCTGAATTCTTCATATTTTTCATTCCTTACAGCCTAGTAATATTCCATTACATTCACATATCACAGTCCACTCCCCTCCCCCAGCTATTCTTGGTTGTTGGGCATGCATTTTGTTTCTAGTATTTTGTTATTACCAAAAAATGACATGATTATTTTCATATATAATCCAAGTAGTGGAATCTCTGAATCAAAAGATATGAATGATTTAACTGTGATGCAAACTTTTTTTTTAATGTAACTTCAGATTATTTCTAGAAGTCAGAAGATCTGCATTTGGATTCTAGACCCTCCTTTTACCAGTAAATTATTTTGAACAAACCATTTCATCTCTAAAAACACAGTTTCCTGACAAATAGAAGTGTCAATTTTTTAAAATAAGCTGTATAACAAGGGTTATTGTCAGGGTTATATATGTATAACAGGGTTATAGTGTCAATACTTGGCACTAATATTATATTGTTAAAAGACATATCTCTTCTTCCTGCTTACAATAGACTTAATATGTTTCAAGGAATGTGCGTTGTAGGAACATTTTTAAGTCTGTTGGGAAGTGTGTACACACACACATACATATAAATGTATAATTTTGTCTATATTGTGTATATTCATGTGAGTGGAAATAGTTTCAATTTTATCATCTGAAAATTGTCTGTTCATATCCTTTTAATCAATAATGATTGAAAGCATTTTTTCATGACTATAGATGGGTTTAATTTTTTTTTACCTGAATCATTTTTTCCTACCTACTAATATACTTGGTTCTTCCCTATCTGAAATACACAGAACAATTCAGACTTTTTTTTTTAAACTTTCTACCTCCAAAAGTACTCCAACTCTGTCTTCTCTTTCAGTGTTGAACTTCTTGAAGATGCTTGCATACTGAAAGCTATAACCTAGTTTCATCTTGGCTTCGATTCTACCCTCTCTAGTTAGTTATCCTATCTTCCCCATTTTGTTGTATAAACTTTTTACATGGACTTCCACTTTGGTCTCATGAATTCTTACTTGTTCTTATTTTATTTTAGCATTGTATATTTTGTTTCCAATCCAATCTAATCCAATCTGATAAACATTTATTATGTGATAGCTCTATGAAAAACACTATGCTCACTGGTAGAGACACAAAGGCACAATAAAACCATTTCCTGGCCACAAGGAGTGCATATTCCTTGAAGAAAAGTTTTGTACTTCATAAGAATTTTTTATAGAGCTTAGCATAGGGTAGGTATAGGGGGACTCCATGAATATTTGTTGATTGAAAAATGGATTTATTGACTGCCTGTGTTGTATGTAGTTCTGCATTACATAGTGTAAGGAATGGAACTTGAAGTAAAGGTACAAGAGAAGATGAATTAGGTTTTTACTTATATATCACAAAAATCCTAGAATGTGCTTTGTGAGACAGGATATCAGTATAAATGATTAAGAATCTCGCAACCAATGAAATGAAACTCACAAAAGACTTTGTCTTTACCTTGAATCCTTAATTGTTCTTATTTTTCTCAGGAAACAGGTGATATAGATGGAAGATGAGTATAGTTAAAGAAATACAGCTCATGTTATTTGACCTCTTCTCTTTCCCTACCCTTTCTATCTCCTGCCTCTCCAAAAAAACACTATACAAAGTATCTTGAAGCTCTAGAACAGTGATGAAGTCGGTCATTGTTTGGAACACATCAATCTGACATGCCGAACACAAAAACACTACCACCCTCAAACAATAACTCATCAGGCTTCATATTCATCAGTCCTGCTCTTTGAAAATTAAGCAACGGTTTCTCAGCTGTCAATCTGGACAGTAGACAGAATAATTTGGCTTCCATTTATATGCTAAATTATTTCAGTGAAACTAATGGGAGGAAAAACAACCACTGCTGATTCATTTAGGTGAATAACTGAAGTCTGTTTAAAATGCAGCGGCAAAAGGTTTATAATTGCTTGGGCTATTTCCAAACGAAGATACCTAATGCTTCACATGTAAATAGTTCATCACAAAAATGACACAGGAAGGAAATAACTATTTGTAATTTTGGGGAGGAAAACAAGCATTTAGAAACAGTGAAGTGATACTTAGCATGATTTGTATCCTGTTTCATCTTTCCTATTCTGAGTTCTGCTTACATCTTTTTAAATTTTTTATATGACATTTGGACATAGAATGTATGCTCCTTGAAGACAGCAGACATTACATTTTTTTTGTATTGCATACCTAAGTTCCCAGCTTCATTCCTAACATGAAATAGACATTTAATAAATGCTTGTTAAATCATTGATCAGATGTCAGAGATTGAGCAGAAAACTTCACCATTTTTCTTAGACTATTGAAGCCCCTAAAAAACTATGCATTCAGCATAAACTCTTTCCAAAAGTTCAGCCTCACAAAGGAAGAATGCCAGTGGATGTTTCCTGTTTTTAAACAACAAATCAGAAAGATAATCTCAATTCCAGAGTCAAGAACCCTGAGTTTGTGATAAATGGACTGATAGGAGGCAGGAAGGGAGTGGTATGGGAAATCAGAGTCTTTTAGAACTAGAAAGAACCTTTGACATCATCTAGTCTAAACAACTCATATTACAGATGAGAACTCTTACATAGGGCCACACAAGGAGTTAGTGGAAGGACAGGAACAAAAATCCGAGTCTATAGAATCTTTTACTGTACCAGTGCCTAGCACTTCATTAATTTAAAATATTCCATTTGTTTGGTTTCTTGGCTATATAAACAGGCCTCACTTGAAGAAAATTCAAAAGTTCAAAAATTCAATATTTTTATAGGTTTCTTAATGGTTTTATAATGGTTTTAAGGAGCAATTATTTCCTCTGTGAAATGACTCTGCACAGGGAAGAAGGTCTATTGAAGACTGCATAGAAGGTAATGAAGCTTTTTGATCAAGATAAAATTTATCTCTGGAAAATTAACTGTACAAAGGTGAATTGGGGCAGGATCCTTATACTAGTGTTTTTCTGGTACTGGAAAGGGATCTAGTGGAAAAGCACTGAGATCAAGAGGGGATAGGATCTGAGGTAAAATGATGCATTGGTAGAAATGGATTGAGGACAAATCCATGTTAATTAGTACTCAATGTAATGAAAAAGGAGACAGTTATTTAAAGTGCTAGACAGAAGCAAATACAGGAAAGCTTAAAACAAGTGACAAGAATTGAGTGTGCACAATTAGCACAATTAAACAATTAAGACAGGTTAATTGTCCTTATCTGCTTTTGACAAAGAGCCAAAGGATCAGTTATATTTTATTCTTTAGTCCATACTAAAGCATAATTATTTGAAGTAGGAGGAACTGAGTAACAAGAAGAAATGTTTGGGTATACCATTCAAGGGAGTTTAATGTAATTATTCCAAAGCTTTTGTTGTAAGGCCGTTTCACTTATAAGATAATGTCATCATTTGGACTCTGAGAACCTTGTTATACTGAGATTCTCCTGTGACTTTTTGTCTTTATGTTGCTCTAGTTATCCCTCAATCTTCTGACTTCATTTCCTCCTCACTTTCTCTCTCTCTCTCTCAGAAAAACAAAAAACTCCCAACACAATCCAAAACAAAGACAACCCTCCCCCCACCAAAACATTTAAATGGATATATCTATTGAACATATTCAATGAACAGTTCAGAAATCCTAAATCACTGAAGCACAGCACGAAATAATAAATCCCACTAGAAAAGTGGATATTTTACATTTGGGGGATATATGTGCATACACAAACGTTTTGTAATTGATATTTGTGTGTTTAAACACATTCATGCATATGTGTGTTTATAGACATATAAACACATCTATCTAGATTGACTGGAGCAGTGAATATAGTATCTGGAGTTAGGAATAATCTTCTCTTCCTGAATTCAAATCTGGCCTCAGATATGTATTAGCTGTGTGAGCCTGGACAAATCATTTAATCCTGTTTTCCTTGGTTACCTTATTTATAAAATGAGCTACAAAAGGAAATGAAAAACTACTATAGTATCTTTGCCAAGAAAATCCCAAAAGGAATCACAGAGAATCAAGCGTGACTCAAAATGATTGAACAACATTTCTCTATCTGTATGTATGTATGAAGGTATGTAGAATGAATAGGGATAGGAATTATACATTTGACTTCACTGGAATAAGGAACTTCCCAGTGATGCAACTTCCTGTACCAATCAGTCCAATGCAGGTTGACTTCTTTTTGCAATTTATCATCTTAGTTGACTAGAATATTCAAATGTGAAATGACTTTCCAGGTCCTTAAAGCCAGAATGTGTCAAAGGTATAACCTAAATGCAGGTTTTCTTGGTTTTGAAGCTTGTTCATTTTCTGCTATTCCACAAACTGCCTCATTCATCTATGAGACTATTTGTTTATATATCTACATGGATGTATTTTACTTACCTAAATTAAGAGTTGTCACATTATTAGTGCATTTTAATATTTTGTGCTATAGTTCAGTATTTCTGAACTGCTCAGCAAATCAGGTTATACTGAGGTACAGTCCCTGTTTGAATTACTGTCCCCTCTTTCTCTCTCCTGTAGATTATTCTCCTTATATCATTTGACTAATACCTTTTCCTTCTGAATGTGATATATCTGAAAATAAATTTCTATCCTAATTTTCAAAACATGAGTTAATTTATGGTTGCTTCACCTATTGAATAAGTCATAGAAAATAATCAGTTTTAGAGTTCTTGTCTTGAGGTCAGTTTTGGAAAAAGAAGCCCAAGAATTTGTACTACTCTAGCCCCCTCATTTTACAAAATGGGAGAAGGGTTACATGATTTATCCAAGATCACATCTGTGGGATTTAAACCCAGGCACTCTGATTCCCAAACCAATGTTCTTATAAGAATCTTATAATTCTTATAAGATTAAAGAAATGTCAAAAAAGAGAAGGAAGGGACATAAAGGGACAAAATATTTTAGTAACTAGTCCTCCCAAAGTTATCTGAAGGCTTTGGGAGGGTATCATTTATCCATAAACTAAGATAACAGTATTCAGATGTTACTACAAACCTAGTTTAGAGGGGAGGAAAGAGTTAGGTAGGAAGCATTCTATTGGGGTGATTCTCTGTCTTTTCTTTCTTTGATGAATCTGTTCCTTTGAATTGCCTTTCTCTTAGTCTTCCTTAATGTCTTGGGTAGAACAGAAGTTAATGTAGGTTCTTAAAAAAAGACTATGCCCTAAGGATGACCCTGTACATCTGGCTAGCTTTAATACATTATTGAAGGAGAAATGTCATCTCCCCCACACCCCTATGAAAGAGGACTATGAGATGGTCAGAGCTTGTGAAAGGGTCCTTTCCCCAGCTCATGGCAGTCCAGTCTGAGTGCTCCTTTTGTTCCCAGCTCCCACTCTTTGGTCTATTTGGACAGGCTGCCCCCTTAGGTTTGGGGGCTGGTCATTTTTTCCCTTCTTACCATCATCTTTACTCAGAACAACAGAATTAGTTTTCTCTTTCCAATCTTACTTATAATTTGCTGGTTTATTTTGATCTTTAAGATCTTTTCCTGTTCTAGAATTGTTGCTTTTTATTATTTTTGTTTTTCACAGAGCAGGACTATTATGAATCCACCCAGTCAAAAAGTAATAGAGACAGCCCTGAGCCCGGATTTCAGAGACAACATTGCTAATGCCTGTTCTTTTTTTCTCTCTGTTCTTTCATTCCTTCCACTTGCCCTTTACCTCCCTTTTATTTTCCTCTCATTCATTTAGAAAATAGTATATGAGCTTTAGGCTATGTTCAACCATTCATCCTTTGGTACTTTGAGTTCAGACAAAAACTAAATGTACTGGGGACACAGAAAGTCCTAAGGAGAGAAGGGGTATAAAGGGTTTATATAAAGGGTTCTGCAGGCCCGTCCTCCTTTCTCTTGGATAGATGACCTCTAAAAACCTTCTTGTCTAGATATTCAGTTACTTTTTAGACATAAAAGTACCATTTTGGTTACTTAACTCCAACTTAACATATTCAACCTGAACAGCCTCTGTATTTTAACCCTTACCTTTTCTGCATGATTATCTAGGTCTCAGTGTCCTCATTTAAAAAAATAATATAATAACCTTCAAAAATGATCTTATTCCTATGAAATCTACAATGCAACCTCCTCTCTCTTCTCTTATAGCCAATCAGCACCTTACTTCTATGAAATGTTTTAAATCATCCTAGCAAACATTTGTCTCTTCTTCTGAATCTTCCTAGCATTTGTTTTGCTTCTTTTTTGACACAGTGTGGTGTCATAGTAGAGAGAGTATTATACTTTGTGTAAATATATATATATAATATATGTATATATATATATATATATATATATATATATATATATATACATACATATATATATATCTGGCTAGCTGGCTATCTAACTCTAGTCTTTCTAAAAGACTAGAATTCAGATTCAGATAGACTGAATATCTGTGCAACCTTCTATATGTAAATCAATTTTTAAATTTTTTTCAATATACATGGATAATTCCTCAACATTAACCCTTGCAAAACCTTGTGTTGCAATTTCCCTCCTCCTTCCTCCATCTCCTCCCCTAGATGGCAAGTAGTCCAATATATGTTCAACATAGTAGAAATATATGTCAAATCCAATATATGCATACACATTTATGCAATTATCTTGCTGCATAAGAAAAATCAACTCAAGCTGGAAAACATGAGAAAATAAAATAAAATGCAAGCAAATATCAACAAAAGAGTGAAAATGTATGTTGTGATCCACATTCAGTTCCCACAATCCTCTCTCTGGGTGTAGATGGCTCTCTTCATCACGAGATCATTGAAACTGGTCTGAATAACCTCATTGTTGAAGAAAGCTACATCCATCAGTATTGATCCTCATATAATCTTGTGGTTGTCATGTGCAATGATCTCCTGGCTCTGCTCATTTCACTTAGATCTCTCTAGACCTCTCTGAAATCATCCTGATGTCATTTTTTACAGACCAATAATATTCTATAACATTCATATACCATAACCTTTTCAGACATTCTCCAACTGATGGGCATCCACTCAGTTTCCAGTTTCTTGCCACAGTAAAAAGGGCTGCCACAAATATTCTTGCACACACAGGTCCCTTTCCCTTCTTTAAGATCTCTTTGGGGTATAAGCCCAGTGGAAACACTGCTGGATCAAAGGGTATGCATTTTGACAACTTTTTGAGCTTCATATTGCTCTCTAAAATGCTTGGACCATCTGGGCAGGCATAAAGAATTTGGGAAGAAGAGTATAAGGAAATATGACTGGAAGAATATTGTGCAACCCGGCTCTATGTTTTCTGCATTCAATATATTTGCTCCCAACTCCAACTATTTGAGCAGACTGTTGTTATCTAAGCCTAGAATGTCCTCCCCAATGGAAATATTCTCTTCCTCCAAGGCTCAATTGATACATCTATACCACTGAAGCTTTCATGATTCCTCTAGGTTAGAATGTTCTCAAGTTTCCTAGGTAATTTTCTTCCCTGTATCATATATTGTAAATATCTATGTTCATGTTATAGTCATATTCCTCCAGCACAAGTTTCCATATGAGTAGTATGTGTCATGGTTTTTGTTTTTAATATTCACAGTACTTAGAACTAACAGTGCTAAACAGATGTTTAAAAAGCTTTCCGTTTGAGGTTTTCTTCAATTTGATCTATATGTAGTTTGTTTGTACATAGTTATTTGCATGTTATCCCTCATTAGACTGTGAACTTCTTGAGAGAGGAACAGTCTTTTGCTTTTTTTTTTTTTTGCCAGTTTTCTTATTCCTTAGTTCAGTAGGTGCTTAATAAATGCTTGTTGACTTCATTTACAAAAGACTTAAGTAGTTAGCAAAGGCAGATTTTGCTGCCTGTATTTCCCCATTCCACACACTCTCTTCCTTCCCCAACTCTCAAAGCTTAAGAATCAGACAGGCATTCAGGAAAACAAGAGAAGGATGAAGCAGGTTAATATAATACAGCTGATAAATGCAATTATCAGCATTATGTAACACCCCCTCTTCCCTCCATACCATCAAAACAATAGCAATCAGTTCTTTTACCCATTCTATACCTGAAATCACTGGAGATTCATAGATTTAAAGTTGGAAGGGACCTGAGAGGTCACCTAGAACAGCCCCCTCACTTCACAAATAAAAAAATGAGGTCTGAGGAACCATGGTATCATAGGCAGTAAATGACAGTTCCAATCTCCAATGACTACCCTCATTTCAAGTACATAAAAATCTTAATATATGTGGGAGGAGAATCTTTTACATTGTTATTTACCTTCCCTGTTGCCTGATGAAGATGGCCCTGGATGTTGGTGTTGGCAACAAATTAAATAAGCACTTAAATCATCTCATCTGTTAAAGAATCTGCTGAATTGGAAAATCTCAAAGGATCTTTCCAGCTCTTAACTTTGATGAATAGGCCTAAGGCCATTTTGAGAAATGGATTAAAATTTTGAAATATAGCACCCAGAATTTAGACATGACTGTCATGGCTGAGCTGCGTGACTTGAGATTTTTTTCATCCTTTTAGGTCTCACTTTCCTTAACTGCAAAAGGAAGGTATTGGACTACACAGGGGAGAGATTTTAGAATTCAGAGTCCTGTCTCCTCCCTTCTTCCCCATTTTACAGACTGAGATTCTGAGGGTTTTACTGCTTTTATAAAAGAAAATAGACACTAGAACTGGGATTCGAATCTATATTATCTGACTCCAAAATCAGCCTTCTTTCCACTGTATTTTATTAATCAATGACTTTATATATATTGAGTCTGTATTCTAGCAGGATGCATATATAATGCTACACATGCTGGGCACAGTGAATGAATGTTTTTGGAGAGCACTAAACAGAACCGAGGTCTGGAACCAAAATGGAACTTTTAAGGCATTTCCAAAAAAGGAGGCATCTAAAAGAAAGCTTTAAGACTGGAAGAAATCTGAAGGGACTATCTGCAATGAAATGTCTAGCCATGAAGGGACTCCAGTTTCATAGATAGTCCAACTCTATTCCCTCAGAGTCTTTTTCTTCTGTGTGTCCTGGTGGCAGTGACTCCTCCAGAGCTCCAAGTGATCACTTCTGCTGCTGTAATACCTGCCCACAAGAGTTTCACTTATTTCTTTGTTGTATTGACTGACTTGAAGAAATATCTGGGGTATACCATTATCAAACTCACCAGTGTCCTGAAGTTTTAAAGGAGTAATTGTTGTAGGAAATGAAGGTAAACAAACTAAAGAAAAAAATCACTCCATGAAACCCAGTAAGTTACAAAACAAAGATGGAATATAGATTTTTGAATTAATCTGGATACTGTCTAAAGCTTTTTTCTGCTTACTGTCCCATTTGGTAACACTTTTAGATTTTTGTAAGAGAACCAAACTTATGAGGTGTAATGAGAAGAAGAGTAGTTTCTGAGGTAGACAGCATGAGCCTGAATCCAGATTTCTACTATTTACTATCTTCATGATCTCTATGAGATTGCCTCAGTTTCCTTATCTGTGAAAGGGGAGGGTTAACTGCAATGATCTTTTTGGTATCTTCCAGTGCAAGATTTTATTATTTTATGATTTTACAAAGGCAGGGAAAGGAGCACATACAGTCAATAGGGGTAAGAGGAGAAAAGGAAGAGCAAATGTAATTAATATGAATATTTAAAGTAAAAAAAAATATCATTCAAGAGGCCATAGAGAGGCAGCCTACAACATAGGATGAACTGAGTTTAAATCATGTCTCTGAAACAATCTGGCATTGTGACTCTGGTCAAGTCATTTAATTTCTTGGTGTTCCAAGGAAATTCTTCAAGACTCCATTGTATTCTCTAATAGGATTAGATCTATAGCAGTTGATAATCTGTATTGGTAAAGGAAATTTCCTCACAGGTGAATGCCCTATACTGATGTTTTATAGAAAAGAAACAAAGTTAACATGAGGTGATATAATTATGCTTCACTGATATTTCTTTATACTTTTGTGGTATCATAGAAAGTAATGGACTTAAAATTCTTGAATCTGGATTTGAATATTTACTCTGCTATTTATCACCAACTTTGATTTTTTTCATCTGTTTAGATGATGTATTTGGATAACTAAATTCTCTTCCAATTTTAAAATCCTAGGCTGCTCTTCTATGAATGCAGAAGATATGAGTAAATGGGAGCGAGGAAAGGTGATATAACACAACAAGACAGGATGGACTCAATTTTGTGAGATCTCTTTGCAAATTCGTTTCTTTCTTCCTGTGCTAATCCTGGGTTGCAGACAAGTCCAGGAAGCAGTTTTTTTATCTGCTCTTCTAGGTAAAGTCTTTTCTGTCTATATCTGCTTTGACTAGTGACTTTAGAGGTGTATGAAGGTATATGAATAGAGGTATATGAAGGCTGTTTAGGATTAGGTCAATAGTGAGCTTGATGCCCATCACTACAGCTGTTTGTTGTCTGTCTGATGCATTTTTAATAGACCAACTGTTTTTCCCCTAAGGACACACCTGCTATAGAAATGGTTGATTCTGACAATATAGTGGAATCCTTGCTGCTGTTCAGTCATTTTAATCATATTTGACTATGACCCCATTTGCTGTGTTTTTTGGCAAAAATGATGGATTAACTTGCCCTTTTCTTCTTTAGCTCATTTTTTTTTTCAGATGAGGAAACTGAAGGGAACAGGGTTAAGTGATTTGCCCAGGCTCCACACAGCTAGTATGCATCTGAGGTTGTATTTGAACCCATGTCTTTTTAACTCTAGGCCTGTCCCCCCATCTACTGCAGTATTCTAATTGCTTTAAAAAATATTTAGTCATTTCCAGAACCCATTTTCTATTTCTGTGAGTCAGGACCCTGGACTATCTCTTTTGTCCCAGGTTGTGCTGCACTTCCCTCCCTACCCTCCCCCCCCCCCCCCCCCCTGCCTCTGGATCTTGCCATATTCAATTGGAGAATTAACCAAGTGGACATCTTTGGATGGTTCAGGGATGGAAACGATAAGATAAGTAACAAAAGAGGGGAGACTGTAGTCAGGAGGCTAAGTGAAAAGATTAACAAAGAGCAGAAACCGAATTCTAGGAGCAAGACCTGGGACTCAGTGAGAACAAGTCTGTTCATCACCCAAGAATAAAAGTCAAATTGAGGAACTGTCAGAAGGGGTCAAAGGGTCAAAGAAACTGGAGTGAACTAAAGAAACAGGAAGTAGACTGACAGCCGAATGAGTTTTTTTTTTTTTTAAATAATAACTTTTTATTTTCAAAATATATGCCAAAATAGATTTCAATATTCACCCTTGCAAAACCTTGTATTCCAAAGTTTTTATCCCTCCTTTTCCTCCAACCCCTCCTTTAGATAGTAAACAATCCAATATATATTAAACATGTGCAACTTCTATATATATTTTTATATTTATCATGATGCACAAGAAAAATAAGATCAAAAAGGAAAAAAAATGAGAAAGAAAACAAAAAGCAAGCAAATAACAAAAAAAGGTGAAAATACTATGTTGTGATTCACATTCAGTGTCCATAATTCTCTCTTTGGGTGCATATGGCTCTCTCCATCACAAGTCTATTGGAATTGGCCTGAATCATCCCATTGTTGAAAAGTCAAGTCCATCACAGTTAATCATCACATAATCTTACTGTTGCTGTGTATAATGATCTCCTGTTTCTACTCACTTTACTTAGCATCAGTTCCTATAAGTCTCTCCAGGTTTCTCTGAAATCATCCTCCTGATCGTTTCTTATAGAACAATAATATTCTCAGCCATTCTCCAACTGATGAGCATCCACTCAGTCTGAATGATAATTTGACACACTCAATAGACACCCTGGGCATTGTATTTTTCAGCTGGGTTTGAATGTATTGATTCTGTTCCTTACAGGAGAAATGTTGTCAAATGCTGTGGTTCCTATTATTGATTCCTACTCTGCTTCTTAACCCATCTATGAGTAACGTACTTTCTAATCTCTAATCAAAACATTTTCTATCTGGGCTTCAGGTACCATTAGGCACTCAGTCAACAGGCATTTATTAAGCTTTCATATGTTCCAGATATTGGGTAAGATTCTCTTATGCCTTAAAATCAAGGCAAATTTTAAGATTTTAATGTTTCTTGGTTCCTTTAAATTTTATCTTCATGCTCAAACTATTCATGTGATCCAAAATATATGTGCTAGATAGCTGGTTGTTAAATATGATTCTAACTTTTCATGAGTTTTTGTTTATTCATTTCACTTCATTTCAACTAACTTCAACCTGGAGCTTCTCTAATTATATGAGTCTGTTTTTTATGCTTTTGGTATGTTTGTTTGCTTTTTTTTTTTTTAAAACTGAGGTCTTTTGTATACACCAGGGGCCCTGAGCCCATCAGGTTTAAGTACCCTCATACTGGTTTGCTCTCCTGTGAGATAACAACACTTCAATCTTTAGCACTTCTCAGGAGGACCTAATTCTGTTTTTAAAAAAATCATATAATTGCATTTTCAGCATAATTAGGCACCTAATTACATGCCCAAACTGCCTCCCTCCAGCTGCATGTGTAAATAATGATGATTTAGTTAGCGATGTTTTGTTTCCTGTTTCCTAGAAGCCACTTCAATTGGTGAATGGAATTTTGAAAGTATTTTTCTCTTTTTCTCACCCCATTTCTCTTCCCCTCCCCATTCCATTTCCTAATGCTTTTGAAAGGACATAAAAACAGAGACAAACATACACGAAGTGCTCCACGTCAGAAGAATAAATTAAAGACAAAATAATGGGCTAGAGTTTGACAATATGCAGCACAATTTAAAACTTCAGAGTAACTGCCCTAAGATTACATGTAAAGGATTGTTATTTTCTTATTTTTCAAGTAAGAACCAGCCCAGAATTCAAATTATATTTCACAGAACAAGTAATTATTGCAGAAAAAAAGAAACATAGTGTGTCTAGAGAGATGTCCATAATCTCCTATAATCATCCTAAGTTCTGAAAATAAATAGAAAATATAAGTGCAAACTGTGAAAATGGAAAGGATTTTGAGAGAGAGAGAGAGAGAGAGAGAGAGAGAGAAGGAGGAGGAGAAATTTAGATGGGGTAAGGGAGAGTGTAATAGGGAAAATCATAAATGCATAGACTTCTAGAATTCGAAGAGACCTTGAATATTAATGTGGTTTATACAAGCTCTAAAAAATAGTCAGATACTTCCAACTGGCTCTTATATTGGGGAACTCACAATCCCAGTAAGAGATCTTTCTATTTTAGGATATTTAATCATTGAGAAAATCTTCCTAATATTCAGGAAAAATGTCTTTCATTAATATTAATTTTAGAATTGTTGATAGATTTAAAGACTCTAAGGTTCATAAAACATTTTACTTCGCAAGAAATGTGTAAAATAAATTATACAAATATTATTACTCCCATTTTACAGATAAGAAAACTGAGGCAAAGAAGAGGTTATATAATTTTTTAGGGATCATAGAGTTAGTAATTATCAAAGATAGGACTTAAACTCAAGTATTATTTTCACTGAACTTTACTATTTTTCATGAACTTCTCATTGATTCTACTGCTGTCTTGGGAGTCTAGCGCAGTTGAGTCCTTGTTCTGCATAAAAACCCTTCAATTGTTTGACTATTATTGTCATATATTCCTTAGATAGCACCAATAAATGAGCAGGAAGGAATGAGGATGTTATGTTCAAGAAATAGTAGGTGATTAGTCTAATCTGTAAGGTTTGGAAAGGTTGGGTGAGAGCAGATTGTGAAGGTATCAGATACCAAACTTATAGAGTTTAGACTTCTAGCAAGGCTGTACTCTTCTATTTTCAGAGGCCACTTCATTTGGGAGAATTGGATGTTAAAAAGTTTTCTTTATTAAACCTGTTGAATTATCTTCCTTATTGTACACTGACATACATAACACAGCTGCCACCCATTCATGAGGGAACATGCGACTGTTGGAGAATCGTAGGATTTAGATCTGGAAGGGACATTAGAACTCATCAAATCCAACCTACTCCTTTTTATAGAAGGGGAAAAATGAGAGGCTGAGGAGTAAAGTGATTTTCTAAAGGTAACATAGCTTTTCAAATGGCAAAGCAGGAATTTGGAATTTAGGTCTTTCCTTCTGATTCCAAATTCATTGCTCTTTCCATTACTTTAAGATGGCAATCATGAGACTTTAGAATATATAATGAAAAGCTGTGGACGGCACCATACTTTGCCTCAGTGTTTTTGCAGAAGTGATCCTCCACGCCAAGAATGCAGCCCCTCCTCTCCTCTATCTTGAAGAATCTCTAGTATCCCTCAAAAGACAACTCAGGTACTACTTTCTACATGAAACTTTTCCTGATTCCCCTAGTAATATAGGATTTGTACTTTCTTGAAATAACTTTGTACTTATTTACATTTTAACAACAACCTTAATTAGCATTATATACTACTTCAAAGTTTGTAAAGTATTTTACAAATATTATCTCATTTTTTCTATCAACAACTCTGAAAGGTAGATGTTATTATCTTTATTTATAAATAAGGAAACAGCCTGAGAGAGATTAAGTTACAAACTCACATCATTAACAAAAATTTGAAACTGAATTTGAATTCAAGTTCCTGACTTTATCTCCAGCTCTCCATCCACTGTCCCACTAAATTGCCATGGACATGTTGTATTCTCTCAATAGAATGTAAGTTTCCTGAACAGAAGAACTGTTTGACTTTTGCCTTTGTATCTCCCAGTTGCTTACACAGTGTCTGGCACATAGGAGGTTCTTAATAAATGTTTGTTGGATTAAATCCCAGCTTCTGAATATAGCCAGGGCCAACAGGACATCTATTTCACTTCTTTAAGCATGAACTGAACAATTCAAGCAGACAAGCATTTATGAAGTGCCTTCTATGTACCAGGTACTATGGTAAGAGCTGAGGATACAAAAAAAACAAACATTACCTGAACTCAAGGAATTTATAATCTAAGAGACAACATACAAACCACTATGTAAAAACAAGATATTTGGATGATAAATTGAAGATTATCTCAGAACAAGAGCCCTAGCATTTAAGGAGGCTGGAAAAGGTGATATGCAGTAGGTAGGATTTCAGTTATGATTTGAAGAAAGTCTTGAAGCAGATAATAAAAGGAGGAGAATTCCATGTATGGTCAACAGCCAACAAAAATGCTTGGGTTTAGAAGTTGGAGTGTCTTGTTAGTGGAGACCTGTGACACTGGACAGTAGAGTACATGTAGGGAAGTAAAGTGTAAAAGAGTGAAAATGTAGGAAGAGACTACATTATCAAAGATTTTAAAAGCCAAACAGGATTTTATATCTGAACCCAGAGAGCAACAAGTAGCCACTGGAGTTTACTGAATATGAGTATAACTTAGTCAGACCTGTATATGAGAAAAATCAATTTGATAGCTGAGTGTAAGATGAACTGGAATGAAAAGACACTTGAAGCAGAAAGATAAATCAAAAGACTATTGCAATAGTACAAGCGAAGGATGATACAAATACTATGATGGCTATTACATACAACACTTTACCCATTAAAGAGGTCTAAAAAACTCAGCAGTAGTATCTTTTCTGCTGAGGTGGGAAAAGGATGCTAAGAACTTTATGTATGGCAGATATGGAGAGGGCAGGGAATCAGTACCTCACTGCATAAAATGCTATCCCAGAACAATGTGCCTTGTTGCTCTGGATTTTTGTGATTGTAGGAGAAAAAAATAACTCCCTGCTTCAGTTCCCAATCTGTAAAATAAGAACTGTTTCCTGCCTCCCCTCCCCCAGAATGATCATAAATGAGTGATTATTGAACTCAAATTCATGGATGTTCAAGGAATGTGCATATATTTCAGAGAGTCTTTGAACTTGGATGAGAAAAAATTACATTTTTTCAATAATATATAACTGTAATTTAGCATTTTTTTCAATTATGAATTTAAAAAAAAAAACATGATTCTGCCATGGGATTCACTACAGTGTCAAGTAGTCTATGTCATAAAAAGATTAAGATAACATTAATTGTTTTGATGCTATAGATAATTGTTATGGATAATCAGTGCAGTATATCTTAAGCTGAAGGAGAGCTCTTTCTATTGAGGTTACAAGGCAGGGAAATCTTATATCTCCTTCAAAGGAATGAAAGAATTAGCAGTATAAACAACAACAACAATAATAAAAAAAAATCTAAGAAAAACATTGGTTGAGAATGCAGGAGACCTGATTTTTGCTATTAAGAATTAAGAATCATATTTGGGTAGTTAAGTGGCACAATGGATAGAGCACCAGCCCTGAAGTCAGGAGGACCTGAGTTCAAATAGGGCTTCAGACACTTACCACTTCCTAGCTGTGTAACCCCTGGGAAATCACTTAACCCCAATTGCCTCAGCAAAAAAAAAAAAAAAAAAAAAAAAGAAGAAGAAGAAGAAGAAGAAGAAGAAGAAGAAGGAGGAGGAGGAGGAGGAGGAGGAGGAGGAGGAGGAGGAGGAGGAGGAGGAGGAGGAGGAGGAGGAGGAGGAGGAGAAGAAGAAGAAGAAGAAGAAGAAGAAGAAGAAGAAGAAGAAGAAGAAGAAGAAGAAGAAGAAGAAGAAGAAGAAGAAGAAGAAAGAATCATGTTATTGGACAAAAAGTTCCTTCTCTTATTTGATTCTCAGATTAAAATGTAATTGGGAGATATTTAACAAAGTAAATAAAATAGAATATAGACAATATTAATATGTGATAGTCTAAGTCAAATTGTAGACTCCATGGATTCTTATGCAAAGTTTAATGAACTTGTTTCTATCTGAGTTTAATACCATTAATCTAGAGTCCTGAGAAGTTAAATGTTTTACATAGTCAACATATCCTAGACACAGGACTTGAACTAGGACTAGATATTCCTCTTGCTTTTTAGGAATTTGATAAAACTCAGTGATAGGGATGCCATAAATGATTGTTTCATTAACATCTCTCCTTAGTGGAAAATATGCCTCATCACACTCCACATTTTGGGAAATCCAAATGATGACTTGCATCCTACAACACTTCTTGCCAAGTTCTACATGGCTCCCAGAAGGGTCTGAAGGGTATGATTATGAACCATCAGGAAACCTGAAAGTTGGGTATTTTGGGCACAGCTTGGAATGTCAGTCAAAAACCAAGAGATATCTCCAATCTCACTCAGGATATAATCATGTATTTTGAGCTGTGAATGTTGATAATGAGAGGTATCATATAAACCATCTATACTCCACTACTCAATAAACTTCAGTGGCTTCCTAGCACTTCTAGGATCAAATTCAAAATCCTATGTCTGTCATAACCTAGGCCTCTCTTACCTTACCAGTCTTCTACTCTTTATACCCGGCCATATACTGGTCAATTTAGTTATACAGGCCTTCCTGGCTGTTCAACAATTAAGACACTACACTGTTTGGTAATATAATGTAATATAATATAATATAATATAATATAATATAATATAATATAATATAATATAATACAATACAATATAATATAATATAAAACACAACATAACACAACACAATATAATATGATATAATATAACATAATAATGTTTTGATTTTCTAAGTCAAATTACAAGCCCCATGGATGCTTATACAAAGATTATTGGTCTTATTTCTATCTGGGTTTAATAGTAATGACCTAGAGCCCTGAGAAGTTAAATGACTTGTACAGCCAGGATGTCTCAGACACAGGACCTTCCTCATCTCTACCTTTTGACTTCTTTAAATTCTTATTCAGTTTTATCTTTTCCATGAAGCCTTTCTCAAGTTCATTGAACTCTAGTCTTCTCTCTCTTTATTACTTGCTATTTTATCTGTAAATAGCTTATTTATACCTATTTATGAGGTTATTGTCTCTCCCATCAGATTATGAGGCACTTAATTGACATCAGAGAATGTTTTTTGACCCATTTTTTTGGTATCCACTTAGCACAGTAGCTGGCACATAGTAGGTACTTAATAAATTACCCCAAATTGGGCTCTTTCTCTCCCTGAAGTAAAGAAAGAGTCCCTGCAGGACTTGTGACAATCTGAATAATTTACGATTCCTAATAGTTGTATTACCTGAGAGACTTAAATCTACAGGATGTTACTGACATAGGATCCTGTTTGGAAAAGGTTTCAGGAAAGACAGGACAAGGGTCTGCTTTACATCAACACATTATGAAGGAAAGACAAGAGAGAGTGAAAACAAGAAATCTGTCTAGCTTATAAAATCAACTTGCCAAATGGAACAATTTTAGACTTAAAATAATCCATTTTGCTAAACTTGAAAAGGAAATTAATTCCCAGTAGATTGTAACACTATAAAGGTAAGCAAAGAAGCTTTGGGTAAAGTAGCTTTAGGCAGTGCTTTTACGAATTTAAGAATTCTTTTTATTTGTACAACTCATCATACTTTTTCAAATAATTTTCAAATTATCTTATTAAAATCTCACAACAGCTTTTTGAAAGATATAGGAACTATTATTGTCCCCATTTTATAGATGAGGAGACTGAAACCCATAAAGATTAGGTCAGAAAGTTTTTATTAAGAAACTGCTTTACATAAGGTACTATGCTGATGGGGGTGTGAAACTGTGATCCCTTTTGATCTGTAAAATTAACACTTTGAAATTCTGCCCCTTTTGACTACTGGTCTCCTAGGCTCTGAGGAGTGTATTTCTCAGGCTGAGCCATTTCTAAGGCAAATCACTCCCTTGATACCTTGAATATCCATTCAAATTCAGGCTGAAAAAAAAAACCTTCAAAATAATTTCAATTGGGAAATCCTGGTCTGATCAGCTAAAACTGCCCCCAACCCCTCACCAAGATCTGCTCATAAAATAGGTTTCTGCTCTCTTACTTCTTTGCAGAATGTATGCTTTGCTTCTTTGGCATAGCTGCCAGGACCCTGCCTGCTGTGAAAACATTCTCTTCTCAGCAAAAAATCTTTTGTTATTTCCCTAACAGGACTTTGCCATTGAAGAAGTCAGTTTTTCTAGCAAAGCTGGCTTCTCATCCAATAATAAACTTCCATTTTTGCCATTTAAATCTCTTTGGGTTCATGAATTCTTTCATGAAGGACTTGCACCGACCAAAAGGGGATTTCCACAACTCTCTGACTGCCAGTAGAACCCCATCAAAGCTAAGGAAGGGGAAGTATAAATAAAGGCAAAAAAAATCCCTTGCTCACAAGGAGCTCACACTTTAAAAGGGGAGACAACAGCCAAAAAGTACATCCAAACAATCCATAGAGAGAATAAACTAGAAATAATCAATGGAGGAAAAGAATTAGCATTAAAGGGTATCTGAAAGGCTTCCGTTAGAAGATAGAGTTTTAGTGAGACTTAAAGGAAGGCAGGGAAGAGATGAGACAGAGAATACTTCATGCCAGCAAAAATGCTGACAGTTGGGATATTGGGTGTTTTGTTCTAGGAACAGCAAGGAAACCAGTGTCACTATATCATAGTCTGTGGGGTATTGAAAAGGTTAAGCTCCCCTTGATTCCTGGTGGTCAGGGAGCCAAATGATGAGGGGAAGGCTGTGTCCCCAAATGATGAGGTTTGGCGCAGGGCAGGAAGTTGTGGGAACCCCTTTGATTTGGTGCAGAGTTCCTTCGTAAAGGAATTTACGAACCCAAAAAGCTAGACTGGCAAAAAGAAGTTTATTATTGGCATTGGGAAGTCAGCCTTTGCTATGCATGAATAAAAAGACTAAATTCCTTGGTGGCAAGGTCCTGACAGAGGGATATAAAGTTTCTAGTGGAGGAGTCTTAGAAGAGATAGTTTCTAGCAGAGAAATCCTGTAGCAGAGAAAGTGAATAAGGTCTTGTTAGGGAAATAGAGAGAAAGATAAAGAAAGGGTAATGCTGAAAGAGAATATCATTTCAGTGGGCAGAAGGTTGCAGCTGAACAAGCTATTTTAGGCCTTCTGCAAGGAGTGAGCCCCAATTGGCTTTTTTTATAATTGAAACCTCAATTAGAAGCTGGGGGCAGCTCTTGATGGGGGCTGGGAGCAGTATGAGCTGTAATCAGAATAGAAAATCTTGGAATTGAATGAGTATCCCTGGACTAATCTCCAACTCAATAAGGTTGGAATCTCCAGCTCTGGCTAAGTAGGGATGGTCCTGTACTCAACTAGCCCTACCTAGATAACAGAATGAAAACACTTTATCTTGATTCCCTAGAATGGGTCTCTCAGGGGAGAGCTTAGCATTCCCCCCACCAAAGTCAGAGAGAGAGAAAGAGAAAGAGTTTCGGGGCTTCCCTCATCAGTATCAGGGATGAGATAGGGTACAAGAAGGCTGGCAAGGTGGGAGGGTAGTTATGAAGGTCTTTGAAAGCCAGAGGATTTTATGTTTGATCCTGCAGGTGATACAGAGTTACTGGAGTTTATTGAATGAGGAAATGACATAAACCTTTACTTTAAGAAGATTTTATATGAACTGATGTAAAATGAAGTGAGCAGAACTAGGAGAAAGTTGTACACAGTAGCAGCAATAATCTATGATGAAAAACTGTGAATGATGTAAGGTATTTTCAGCAATCCAATGATTCAAAACAATCGCAAAGGACCAGGAATGAAACAATATTTGCCTGAGGAAAAAGAATTGATACTGTCTGAACACAGACTGAAGTATGCTAATTTTTACTTTTTTCTTTTCATTTTTATTCATTTTCTTGTTCAGAATGAATAAGATGGAAATGTTTTACACGATTGAACATTTATAAACTATATTGCATTGCTCACCATTTTTGGAAAGAAAGAATTGGAATTTAAAATTCAAAACTTAAAAAATATTAAAATAATTTTAACATGTAATTGGGGAAATAAAATATTAAATCAATTTTAAAAAGAATGTTAAGATGGAAAGAATTATTTAAAAAAAAAAAGATCCATTTGACCCTGAGTAGAAGATGGAGGGGAAAAATTGTGACTGAAAGACCAATTAGCAGTCATTAGGTAACGAGAGCCTGCAACAGGGTGGCAGCAATGTTAGAGGAGAAAAAGGGGTATATTTGAGAAATGTTACTAAAGTTAAAAGTCTTTGGAATAGTGAATATATGGAATGAGAGAGAGTAAGGAATTGAGCATGATATCTAGGTTGTAAGCCTAGGGAACTGATAGAATGATGATCTCCTCCTCAGTAACAGAGAAGGGTGGAGGGGGGAGGATTTGAGAGGAAGGATGATGGATTCAATTTTTGATATGTTGAATTTAATGATGATGTCTGTAAGTTATGCAGTTTGAGAAGTCTAATGGTCAATTAAAAATGGGATATTGGAGAGCAGTAGAGAGGGTAGGGTAACAAGGCTTCATATTGATAAGATAAACAAATGTAACCATTTATATCTGGAATCCAGTATGGTATAGTGGAAAGAGTACTGAATTTGTAAGCAAAGGACCTAAGTTTGAATCCCAGTTTTACTAATTACTAATTTAGCCTGAGTCAAGTTACTTAACCTCTCTTTGCTTGAGTTTTCTCATTTATAAAATGAGGAGGATGGACCTCTAAGCTTTCTTTCCACTCTAGATCTATGATTATAAATGTTAGTAATAGGGAAAGTAATGAGGCAATCCAGACACCATTCAATAGCCATTCCTTCATGCCCAGCCCTATGTTCTTATCTCTAATCTTTCTATAAACTAACCATGCTTGGTTACCATTTCATGGATGTTCTAGTTGGTCTCTTCTTTCCTGTATCCCTCCCTCTCTTTTTGAAATTCTGCCTGTTATCAACAGACAAATCCCGGGGGAGGGGATATGCCTGCCCTTTTCTCAGCTCAGAGTATCATTTTATAGCCTCTTAATCAAGGGTCTGCTATACATGTTTCTGTGGAGTGTTTATAGTGAAGCCTTCTGGATTAAACATTTGATATTAGTGGCTCAAATTCTTTGCTGCTGACAACAGTTAAACATCCTGGTAATTCAGAAAATAGAAATCCAGCTGATAACAAACACACTGGTACCTGAAATCTGGAGCCACATGCAACCACGATAAAACTGTTGTCAGCCAAGCATGATACTTATGATTGAGAAGCTAAAAGGAGGATACAGAGATGAGTCAGAAGACCAGTTAGATTTATGATACTGCTTTCTTAGCAGCTGTACTCATGGGAAGCAGACTCACCTGTGTTGCACCTAACACTGATGATATGATTACCTCCATTTCTCAACTTTTGAGGGAAAGATCACTACTGAATTGAAACACACAATGACTGCAAATAGGATGCTCATTTAGGGTCTTCCACTCTGAAAAGCTATGTCTCTTTTGGACCTGTGGTTCTTTCTTCAACTTGTTTTTTTGTGTGAGTTTATGTTTCTTCTCTTTGTGCTTTGACATAAGAAAAAGGTATCTTATACATATGTTCTCAGAAAATCAAGGAAAGGGAACAGTGAAAGCTTCTCTTTGCCTATGAGCAGAAGAAGGCAAGGAGCTGTACTGATTTTCTAGAGGAGGATGGTGATCATCAGAGGGTGGGTTGTTAGAAATATTGGCACAGCAGGAGCGGAGTTGTGGTAACTCAAATGAGAGGCAGACTCTCTCCAGATCTGTCAAACCCTGGTTCTGTTCTGAAGAAAATGGGCTGGGGGAAAGGTAGGAAGAAGGATGTGAGATCTTTGTCCAACAAAGGAGAATCTGAAGACTGAGAATTAGGAAATTCTCAACAAAATACAAAAAAGGAGGAAAAAAATCAAAGCAGCAAAATGGGAATGAAATTAGTCAGTCTAATCAAGGGGAAATCAAAGAGCAGAAAATTATGGAGTAAATCTGTGGAATCACTGACTATCATGATTAAGAGGCAGGTTTTAGCATTGCTGGAGATGACTACTTATAGGCCAGTACTTCACTATCAGGGGATTGTTCTTACAGACAAGTAGTGACCTCACCTTCCAGTTCTTCAGAAATTCTTCCCCTTTAATGAAATCTGAACAGAAACAGACTAGTTCTGCTTTTGTTGGGGATGAACTCTGAGGCTTCATTGCCTCTACCACAAAGGAACTTGAAAGGACTTATGAAAATCAGATATGTCCATATTATGTATTTGGTACCATGAAGATCCTTAGGAAGACTGTTTTATCTAAAAAATCTCTCTTCACTCTATCTCCTCCAAAGAGATCTACTCTTTTTATTGAAAGTTTGTAGACAGTTTAAAACTGTCCTCTTTAAAAAAAAATCCTTCTTTGGCCTTATAGTACTAGACTGTAAAATGAAAGGGTTGGACTAAAATGTTTTTTTTTTTTAAATTTCCAACTGTAATTTCTATGAATGACAGTGATGGTATTAGAGATCTGGAGTAGACCATTGCTTTTTCTCCCAAAATCTAAGCCACTGGGTAGGGGATAGGGAAATCACTAAATTTTGACCATCCCTTCTTCCCACCTCCTCATCATTTTTTCAGCAGATTGAGATGCAGCCTAATAGATCTCAATTCATCAACCTGACAGGTTCCCTCTCCCCCCTCCTCCAAAGTCCCAGTCCTGTGATTTATGTTTCCCTGGCATAAATCTTTAAAAGCAAAAAAAGTCGTAAACACACACATAACTTTGGTTCTTGTCAGTTGAAATCCCATGACACAAATCAACTGACATCTAAATTAAATGTTTCTTTCACGGAAAGTGAAATATACTAACTGCAGTAATCAAAAGAAACTAACTTAGACTTTGTCCCACTTGGCATATCGTGGCTAAAATTCATGGACAAGCTTATGTCCCTCCATGATCTAATCTGATTTGTCAACTGTGATTGCCAATGAGCAAATTGTCATTGTATTGATACTTCAGTGACCAAGATTGCTTGGTTAATTTATTTACTCTGTCTCTTAGAAAAAGAAGAAGCAGCTCAAGAAGTAGGAGAGGAATCCTTACGATCTAGCACATCAGAAGCCAAGAGAAGAAAGAAATTTAAGAAGTTGCATACATCACTAACAGTGTCAAATATTTATAACCACTGCTCATGGTAGCATGGTAGACCAAGAGATTTAGAAAAATCCTGAAAGTAATCAAGTGGTTAACCTCTTCTCTGATTCAGAGGACACAAGTCAGTTTGAGAAAACAGAAATAAACAAAACAGGATGAAGCTTTATAGCAACACTCAATTTTTTTTTCAGATATGTTCCCTTTTATTAACTCATTTTATTTGCACAACTACTTAGATTAGTATGAAAGATTAGGGTTAATAGTAATAAAAACCATTATTGGAAAAATAAACAGTTGGTAACCAATTAATATGTTGGAATGCATTCACTGAGGACCTTATTATATTCCTAGCATTATAGGAGAGATTGGTAAAAATATTTTGTATTTTGAATATGCTTTTTGCAAATAACTTTCATGCATATTCAGTCATTGTGTCTAACAGGTTACAATCTGATGGTACCCAACAAGCTGTTTCCAAAATAAAACCAATAGTGTTATAAATCATAGAAACAGAGAATGTTATAGCTAGATGAAACAATTTTTCTCAATTCAATTCAATAAATATTAAGTGCATGATAGATGAGATATTGTTTTAGGCACTTGGGATATGAAGACAGTTATAATAGACATGTTTCTTAATAGAGAGGGAAAGATTTGTATACAAGCAGCTGTGATACAAGGGAGAGTGTGCTAAGTGAAGAGGGTATGGGAAAAGGGCTTTATAGGGGAGTTACATCCAGTCTTAGAAGGAAGAGATTTCAATAGATAGAGATGGGAAATGAGGACTGTCTAAGAATGTGCTCTGGCTTTAAATATGTATTGGCAACTGTTTATCACTGTCCTTGGTCTATGTGTGTATGAGCGTGTGTGTGTGTGTGTGTGTGTGTGTGTGTGTGTGTGTGTGTGTATTCTGGGTAGGATGCTTTATTTTCTATTGTTCCCTTTTTTCTGATAACATTATGAATGGTGGTGTTAGGAGAGAGCATCAAGATGAAGAAACTCTCTCTTCATTCTAAGAATGGTTCTCTTCCAAGGGCTTAATTTGAACTGGAATCCTTCACTTCTTAACTGAAATCTTTTGCTTCTGAACTGAACTCACTAATGAACTGATCACTATGTAAAAGGTGTCTAAAAGTATTTTGTGACATCCCATATGAGTTTATAAGTTGCATACTATCTATAAAATATGTAATATATATGTAAACACACATATGCACATCTCTAGTGGGCATGTGATTCTCTTTACAAGTCACATATTGTTTTCTTTCTTGAGATTCATCCTTTGTAAGAATAAGCCTTCTTATATACATATTTAAAACATTAATACATCTACTGATTGACTGTTAAGAATGGAGAACTCCCTCATGCTTTTCAATAGGATTACAGAATTACAGAAGGAATTGAAGAACCTTCAAGACCATTTAGCCTCCTCCCTTCATGTTATAAATAGGCAAACTGAGGCACAGAGAGGCAAAGTTTCTTACTTCTCAGGAAAATGGAAAAAAAAAAACTTGATTTCTGAGGGAACACCAGCAAAATAATTGAGAATTTGAGAAAAGAAGGAAAGGTCCAGATCAGTTTTTGTGCAAAATGTGACAGATAGATAGACAATAAGAGCTGAAAAATGGCTATGAAGTTAAGGTTATATGGTCTCAATTTGCAGAAGATTCAGTCATCAAACCCTGTGATCTCCATTACATTGTGTTCCTTCTCCTCTTCTCTTCTCTGTCTCTTCTGTTCTTTTTCCCTTGACGATTTAATTCTATGGCGAAAAGCTTATTTTCAGATACAGAATAGGATCACTTTCATAGCTTCTGTTCTGAGATTTTCAGGAATCTGGAGTTTGTTTCCTATGGCAACATTTTTCTTTCATTTTGGAAACACTTTGATGTATACTTCATTTGCATTCAGGAACCTACTTTTGCTAGATAAGGGAGTTGCTATTCTTTGCTTCATCTAAGATATAGATGTATCCTATTTAACCACAAACAACAACAAACCATTCAGGAACCCCAATTTAGCTCTTTCTTTTTTATACCCACAAAATACTCTTATGTCACCTACATCATAAAAGTCAAATGGTAGGGAAGCAGCAGGAAAAAAAGTCTATCTAAAATCAAATATCTTTCCTACTCCCATAAAACTGTTTCTCTTCCTTTCCTACAAAAGGGGTAAAAAAAAGAAAGGGAACAAATATTTAAGAGCCTACTCTGTGTCAAGATCTATCCTAAGAATTTCACAAATATTTTAAAATTTGATCTTCACCACAAACAAACCTATAAATGAAGTACAATAGTTATAATTTCTATTTTACAGATGAGAAATTGAGACTCAAAGATTAAGTATTTGGGGACCTAGACACATACAATTAGCAAACTTTCTCTTCTAATCCATCATCCTCATTTCCTTCCTCTAGTTCTTTCTTTCCCACCCTAGAGGACATTATGGGTTTCAGGTATGCCAAGATGCTTGTTCCTTTGTAAAAGAATTTTAATACATCTTGTTGCCAATTACCCCTTAATTATTCTCTCCATGGTTTGGGTTTGCTTCTGACTAGGAATTCTTTTGCATCTCTGCCATGTCAAATCCTAAGCTTTAACCCCCACCTATTACTACTAGTACCTCCTGTTTCAATTATTATACAGCCTCATTGAATTTACTTATTAAGACTGTTACTTTTAAAAAAGTTTTTAATCAAAAGAACTCTTAGAATGGTAACAAGACCTGATTTACTTTCCTTAGACCAAGTGTCCTTCATCTTACCCTTTGAGCAGCAGGGAGGGCAAAATGTTGTCAATTCAGATCTCAGGAGCTATTTACTAAGAGGGGAGCATAAAGGTTTGTACTCATGAACTGGATGGTTGTTCAGACTGTGATGATAAATGCAGGAACCACAGGGTGCCTGGTGTCTGTCTGAATGTCACCTATGCTGGCAGGAGCCAAGAGGCAGCCAGAATCAATTTTGCTTTCTTTGGTACTATCAGTAGTTTCATCTTCTCCCAGCTCTACACTGCCCAATTAATCCCAACTACAGAGTTCTTTGGAACAAAATCACCTCCAATATTCTTACATTGTCAATTTGCTGGGAATAATTCTATATCAAGGACCAAGCAAAATGTCGTAAATGCTGGCTTGCAATTGGAAAGAACTGGGTTTAAATTCTCACAGACTAACTGTGTGATAACTGGGAAGCATTAATCTCCTTGGAAGCTGTTTCCTTGTCTTTAAAATGGGAATTATAATATACTTATTACCTACTTCAGAATGTTATTGTGAGGCTCAAATCAATTAATGCAGGTAAATTAGCTTGTATATGTTAATACAGTAAATAAATGCCAGTTATGATCAATAGCTGAATTGAAATGCATCTAGCATTCACTATATATACCCAACTCTGGGTTAAGTGACTTGTAGAATCTATCAAGGTAACAGGGACCTCCCTTCCCTAAATCATAGTAAGCATTGTCTATTCTAAGTTTCTTTAATTGAGACAAGTTTCAAATCCAGGTCCTTCAGCATACTTTTTGTATTGTACCATACTGTTTCCTCTGCCATGAACTACCAAAAAATACAGGACACACTATAAGCTCTAAAGTAAATCATTCTAATTGGAGGTGATAGAATAATATGTAGAAAAAAATAACTAAATACAAAGCAATAAATTAATAAAGAGCTCCTATTGAATAATACAGACAAAGGACTGCAAGGGCTGGGAGAGAGAGATGGTTGAATTTTCAGACAAAGGATTTAGGCTTACCATCTTGTTGAATTGGTTCAGTCTTGTCTGATTCTTTGTTATCCCTTTAAGGGTTTTCATTGTGAAGATACAGGAGTGGTTTGCCATTTTCTTCACCAGCTCATTTTATAGATGAGGGTTAAGTGGATTGCTCAGAGTCACACACCTAGTAAGGATCTGATGACAGATCGGAACTCATGGAACTGACTCTTCCTGAGTACAGACCCAGTATTCTATCTAGTCTGCCCTATTATGTGCTAATTATGTGCTAAGCACTGTGGTAAATGCAATTGACTGGTGACTCTCAGATCTCACACTAGGTCCATTTTTCTTCACCAGATAGGCAGCTGAATATCCTTCTAGCTGATTTTTGCTTACTTATTTGACATCCGTTTATTCTTTCCATTTACAAAACTTTTCCTGAAAAGTAAAATTGGGAACTCTTGTTCCCTAGCCTTCCCTATTCTTGATCTTTTTTCCTCTCTGAGGTATCTCCAGGTATCCAAAGTCCTTACTGTCTCTTTTCCCTCTGACTTTGAAAATCTATTTCCAATAAAGCAGGGATTCTTAATTTTTTTGCACAATGAACTTTTTCTCAGAATAGTGTTTTTAATGCATATAAATGGAAACTACTTTTATTATTATGTTATCAAAATATTAAAAGTTCCAATTTTAGATTCCCTGAAATCAATCCACAGACTACTGGATTAAAAACCCCTGCATAAAAGAGTAGGATTGTAGACTTAACAATAAAGATTTTGAAGGTAACTGAGTTCAAATCCCTTATTTTCAAAGTAAAGAAACTGAGGCCCAGAGGAAAGTGATATGCCCTACAGCTAGTAAGGAGGGGTGGGATCCCAGGTTGTAGTAGGAGTAGTGCTGTCCTGATACAATTTTTTTTCTTCCATTCATAAAGTGGAAAGTGATTACCTAAAAGAAAACAAAGTTATTCCAAGGCTCTTATTGGCCTAGTTCCTTTTATCCAACTTTCCGGTCATCTCAGGACATAAAAAGTCCTAGACACATAGAATCTTGGTCCTTCAGAGTTGATGGATTCTGAAGATTACCAAGTTTTCCTTGTTTTTCAATGATATCCCATCCTGGTGACCAAACATCTTGCATATGGAAATGAATGGAGCCAAGTACAGAGATGCAAAGTACCACTGTATTCTTTTGGTATCCTTGTTATATTAAAGTAAAGTAAACCTCTTCCTATGCTAATCATTTAGTGATCTGCAAGTGTTTCATTTGGCTACAACACTAAAGCTGATTTAAGAAAGGACTAGAATTAGAGCTATTGCTAGTACAGGAAGACTTGATCCTACATAGTTTCATAAGATAATTCATATTAAGGACCAATAACTGATAAGATGGACTGCATCAACTTTTCCAGGAATATTTTAATTATAATAGGGAAAAAGCTTTTTCAGCATGGACTTTAGGGTTTAAAATATATTAATGGAACCCATCATTTTGGAAAGTTTTTGAATCATTCTTAGCATAAAAAGAGAGATTGGAGAAATTATGGAGGAAAATAGAGGGAATTAATTATATCTTTCTTGCTCAAAAATTGTTCCACAGAATAAGTGCTTCTTAATAAATACATCAATTTGTGTTTGATATTCTAGAGAGAAAATATCATCAGCATCAACATTTTCCTCACAGAATCCTTATTCAAATAATACTTTGGAAAATGTTATTTAAAGTCAAAGGAATAAAAATCTTTAGTGGTGAAATTTCAGGCACAGGGAAATTATGTCAGGAAAATTGGGCTTTTTTGTCATCACATTACATTATTTAATACACAATTTCTTCACTTTTTCAAATAACTGACCCCCACTTGAAATTTTCCTGAGGGAGCTTTAGGGAAGTGCAGTGAACTAACAGACAAGTCTGGAGAGAAGAAGAGATAGCTGTCAAGTTTCTATATTAACTAATTGCAATTTAGTTCATATTCAAACAGATTATACTCTTATTGAGAAGAAGGATGTTTTTCTTCTCATATCCCCAGAGTAACCACCATAGAGTTTAATGCAAAGTAAGTGGATATTGTCTTCCACACTCAGGAATTCACTCACACTTCTCCATTAACTCACCTATCAAAATCTGCTCTCAGGAAATTATCTGAACTCATTTCCATTCAGCTATCTTGATAGTAAATAGTTGAAAGTAGTTTAAAGTGTTATCCTTCTCACAGGGCTTTGCTGCATCACCATCATCATCATTATCATCAAGTAGCTAGCATTGATGTTGTTCTTTAACATATACAAAGTACTTTAAAAATATGATCTCATTTAATTTTTATAACAACCCCAGGGAATAGGTGCTAATATCATCACTGTTTTTACAAATGAGAAAACTGAGGCACAAGGATTTGCCCAGGGTCACACAGTTAAGTAAATGTTTGGGGCGGAATTTAAAATCAGGTCTTTCTGACTCCAGATCCAGTACCTTAGTAATTGTGTCACTTTACCATTTCCCATCAATCCCCAAATCATGGCCTAAGGAGAAAGAGAAGGCCCAGAAAGGCACCAGCAAGTCCAAGAACAAGGAATTTTATAGAATGAGAAAGGCTTCTTGAATCATTGACATCCCAACCATATGGGTAACCACTGATCTGCTTTATGTATATGGCTAAATCTGATAATCCTTCAAAGAACAGTAGGACTTATATTGAAATAAATAGAATCTCCACCTTTCTTCATCCTAAAATAGGTGAGACTTTGTTCTGATCAGTATCATTGTCTCTGTCTTTATGCCTTCTAGTGTTTTTACTGAAAAAAAGGAAAACCAGGTACTAAAACAAACAACAGCAAAACTTCTAAACCAACCAAAAAATCTCTCAGCTTAGGGATAAGGAATTCTTTCCTAGGGCTATTTATAAGGATTTTTTTCATTATGTAATAAAACACCTTTTCAGGGACATGTGAGATCTACTGTAATGCTAACAATGTAACTGTAATGTAACACTGCATAAACTGAACTCCACACCGGAGGACAGTGCACACTGATGTCAAAAATTAATGGAACAACACACCTAGAGACATTCAACCATGAATGTAGGACTGTAACATAGAAAAACAGGGCATCCCAAAAGTTTTAGGGCAATGTTAAGATCCCTGTAATAAGTCAATCATTCAGGAAACATTTATGTTTCTTATTATGTACCTAATATGTACCAGGTAGTGTATTAGTTAGTGGATATATAAAAACAGAAATGAATACTACTTGGTTTTATGGAATCTACATTCAAGAGGCAGAGACACTCACACATGCAAATAAGTCCCTGTTCACTCAAATACTTAAAATTCATAGACATATAGATTTATTCCACTTATAAACACGTACACATGGACATAAGCACACAATATAGAACAGTGGAAATTAAGCTACATTTGGAATCAGAAGGTCTAGATTAGAATGCAAACTTTTCTATTTAACCATCTGAATGACTTTGGATACCAGATTTATTCCTCCTTTGTCAAGTGACAAGTTTGAACTTCATCATCCAGGGGGTTCTTTCCAGCTCTAGATCTGTGATCCTATATGCACATACAATCACATACAGAGGCTTACCCCTTCAAACATGAATAAATACACATATATCAGCCCCCATCCCACATATAAATATATACATTGACTCACCTTTCCATACATATAGACATATTCATATATATGCTATTTACACACATATGTATATGTATGTGTGTATCTCTCTCTAAATATATATGTGGCCTTGTATGTAAATATCTATTTCTATTTTTGTATGTATATATCTATTTCTATTTTTGTATATATATATATATTTCTGACTTTTTTTCCTCAAAATTTAATTACACATACATATGCATATGCTAACACACACACATATACATGTGTTTATATACCTGTACATGTATATCTCTATCTATGTATCTCCACAAAAACATAGAAACACATAGCCTTATTTAACCTGCTCCCCTACCCCAAAGGTACCCACATACCCATATAGTCATGGACACAATTGAAATACATGCACCGAGGGCAGCTATAGGCTCATTGCCTGATTGTTGATCAGAGAGTCTTTACTGTACCAACCCTCTTCTTCTAACTTGCTGCCAGATTACTTTCTATTTAAATTCAGTGACTGTATCAAATCCTATTAAAGGTCGGCACCCTAAGCCTCTATCTCCTTGTTCAAAAGGAAAGAATGCCTCCATTTATGGACTGGGTACTGCAGCTCAGGTGCCATGCCCATGGATTACTGTACCTAGATGAAGTGCCCCATGAAATGGGGAGGGCATGAGATTTGGGAGGGAAGTTCCAGGCTGCCATTTATCAGTTGCTGGCGGCTGCCTAGGGCGTGTGTACCAGACCACCTTCTGCAGCCTCTTGATAAAAGGCTTAGCTTCAGCTTGTTCTGTTGCCTGGGAGGCTTATCTGAGACTTGAAGAACCAGGATGGAGGTGGGGGGAGGGAGTGAGGGAACTGTTTTCCATCTGCTTAGGGGAAAAAAAGGTGGAGGAAGAAAAAAAAAAAGCAAGCAAGAAAATAATACCCTGAAACTCAAATGCTGCCAAGTGAGCTGACCATCTTGCTATTTTGAACTTTTCTTCTTGCTTCAGAGAGGAAAGGACAATTGGGGGAAATAGATTGCCAAGAAAAGGGACATTTCAGAGGTTGGCCTCACTTAAATGTTCAGGTTAATTAAAGAAAAATCAGTGAATTAGGTATGGAGACTAGGAACCTCAGTAAAGGTTTGTACCAAGGTAAATTACGTTTGACATGTTGTATCTAGATTTACTTGCCTTGGCAAATTGAAATGAGGCTCATGTTTTGTTGATTTATAGATCAATCTCAAACTGGGGGATGGAAATGGAATCTGAAAGAACTGGCTTATTATCTATTGGGAACCATTATTATCTATAGATACCTTCAGAGACTCCCTTTGTCTTAAAACTTGATACCAAAATAGAACCTCTTCCACTAAACAACCTTCAAATATTTGAAGACAAGTTATCTTGTTCCAGCTGAAGTTTTTGTGGACAGAATGAATAATTCCAGTTATCCCTGTACATTATTCTCTTGTTTTGTTCTTCATAGGAGCTCTGTAACATAACTAGGCCACTGATTATTTCCATTTTACAGAAGAGGAATCCTAAACTCAGAGAAGTGACATGATTATTTAGACAAAATGGACATTAAGACTAAGGACATCTACTTGTTCTCAGCTTTACATTAGAATTTCTAAAAGTAATCTTTCCTTCTGTAGAATTGTCTATCCTAGATGGATTTATAAACTCAGGGTTCTCTTCCTTTCACTCCAGAGATATCTATCCCTTTATTCTGCTGTACTTGATATATTGTTTAGGGTACATGGATCAGGATGAACCTCAGTTCAAATTCTGCTTCTGTAGCATACTACCTATGTGCCTAGTCATAGCTTTTCTGAGCCTTGTCTTCTTCTTCCATTAAATACAGAGGAGAGAAACTTTGGCATAGTGGAGTATTGGCCTGGAATTTTGGAAGAATTGGATTCAAATTTCACCTCTGACACATATCTGCTGTATGACCCTGGCTGGACTGTTTGAAATCTCAGTTATCAGAATTCCCACAACTCTGTTAAGACTAAATAGCAGAGCTGGTGACAATCTGCATAGGTACAAAAATTTTCTAGAGGGGAAGAACTTTTACCAATGAAGTTAGAGGTCTGGTAAAAATAAAATAAAATAAAATAAAGTGAGGATAATGGTATTTATAAAAATACCAGCCCAAATCTCTATTCCCATTGCTAATAATCTCTTGGAGTATTGACCTCACAGGATTATTGTGAGGCTCAAATGAGATAATGTATATGAAGTATTTTACAAACATTAAAACCACTATTACTGTCAGATATTATAATTCCTAGGACCCACATGCCCTATAAAAGACTGCTTTGTCAGGAGTTCTCCCCCAGCTGCCATGTGAACCCACAGCACAGTACTCTGCATAGAGTAGGAACTTAATAAATGCTTGTGCAAGTATAAACACAACCACCAATAATAATAATCCTTTGTATTTGGAGAGTGCTTTTTAAAACCTTCAAAAAAAGTTAAAAGATCATGAGTTCATTTAATTCTTGGAACCACCCATTTTATAACAAGCCTGTCATCAGGACTGTCAGGAAATATCATTTCTGTTCAACAGATGGGGAAACCAGAGCCCAGAAAAATGACAACAGCTTGTTAGTGGAAGATCTATATAGTAAGGTCTTTTTACTCCCAATCAGTCCAATGTGATAATGACAGCTTATGTTTATAGAAGGATATTCAGTTTACAAAGCACTTTCCTCATGATGACATCATGAATTACAACAGAAGTAGCACTGGATTCAGTCAGAAGATACATATTTGATTTCTAATTCTGTTATTTTCTCCCTATGGGAACATGAACAAAATATCTCATTCCCATTGGGCTTTCTCACATATATAAGAGAAAGGTTGGATTAAATGTTTTTAAAATTATGATTGCAGGAAGAGTCCAGGTATTATTGTCACCATTTTATAAATGAGGAAACAGAGTCATTTTTTACCAATGTCTCCTTTCTTTATCTAGGTAATCCTTTGTTTCCAAAATCTATGCTGGAGAAGCACCACTCTAATAGGTTCTACTAAATTAGAAAGACTTTGAGGACCAATTTCAAGTGCAGATTGCATGACAATTGTCAGAGAGGCAGCTTGTCTAAATTTTGTGTCTTTCCAGCATTTGGAACAGTTTTCTGAACTCAATATTGAATATTACACATTTTTTGAGTTGAATTTAATCACCACCCCTGGCTCAAACCTATCTTTTCAGTCTCGTCAGACATTATTTCCTCTTCTACATTTAGTGATCCCAGTCAAATCAGTTATTTCTGTATGTTTTGCATTGTCTGTCCCTCACAGTTTCTCTATTCCATTAATATATAGTCTAATTATAATCTTCTACAGGAAGCCTTTCCTGATTCATGCTCCTCCCCAACTCTTTCCCAAATGACTTATATTTAATTACTTTATGTAGTTAAAATTTGCATTTATGTTGTTTATATTTATATGTATACTTATCTCCCCCATTAAAATGTAAATTTATCCTCAATAGGAATTATTTCACTTTTTTCCCTTGTATCCCTAATGCCTAGCACATAGTAAGTGCTTAATACTTAAAAAAAAAAAAAAAAAATGATGGTCTCTTCATCACTGAAGTGATCATGCAGAAAGGAACTGTGTTGCAGGTAGGAAGGGGGATTAGATCACTGGTAAAGTTCCTTATGACTCTGGGATTCTCCCGCCTTCATAAAATTCAGGTTGGAATCAACAAGGACAGGACCTAGGACCTAGCAGAGTGAAGTAATTCTTAAAGGTTATGCTGATTGGATAGGATAACAAGGCAAAATTGCTGGGCCTTGGAATCTCCTTGACCACTTGGAATGGCCTTCAATTTGTGCAGAGAAATCCATTTTACAAAAGATCTTGGGAAGGAGAGGGGGATGGGTGAAAGAAGGGCTTAAATGGAGAAAATGATGAGATTTTAATACTTCTTGTCCCAATTTCATCTTCTAACTACATCCCAATATACCCAATATACCCAATTAGATATTCAGAATAATTGCCTATTTGTTCTCACAAATGCTATATTAATTTCTGACATGAAATTTTTGTTGATCACCTAACACATAGGGTTTCACTGTGATTAGTGATTTGTAAACCTTGTAGGATATACAGACACACATGTGAATATTTCATAGATACATGAATATATATTCACATATATCCATATACATATAGAGGCATATATATCACATATTCATACATACAGGCACACACACACACATATATATGTATATATACACATATATATTTTATCTTCATTACTATCCTTTCAACAGTGGAGTTCAAATATAGAAACCTTCAAGTAATAGAATAAGTGCCTATCATAATTATTATCCTTTTATGTTTAATAGTCAGTAAAATGTTTATATAGGTTAATAAAATGATTGCTTTTTTTTGTAATTGAGTAAAAGTATTGGGCTATAAGCTCATCTTTTGTATGCTCACTGAAAGCATCTAGCAGAAGACATCAGGGATAATATGCATTTTATCCTGTTCTCACTTTGTTTCCATTTTTTCATTAGGTCTCTATATTTTGAGAGCTTTTCATTCAACATAATTTAGAAGTTATGAGTATTCAATCTATCAGCATCTATTAAGACTTTATTCTTAAATGTTTTTGAGACAAGATTGTTTCTGTGTGATTTGCCTATGATTATGCTCTGGTGGCAGGAGAATTTAGTTGTTGAATTCTTGAGAATATATTAAGATTAATATTTGAAATACAGAGATTTGTTTCTGCAAGTTTCTGAAGAGTAATGAGCTGCTGGTATAGAATTTTAGAAAATCAATTATGTCCTTCTAGGATTTTGGTAGGTCCTAAATTTTCACAACTTGGAATATTTAGTTTCTTTTCAAAATCTGCATCAACCAGTAACTTTGGGTTCCTTAAGAATAGAGCTTCTATAATTTCTGATGGTAAAAATCTGATCTTGTATTTCAATTACAAACCTTTTTGTTTTTGTTTTTAAAAAAGGCATATGATTCAATAATTTGTCCAAGTATTCTTTGTGGACATATCACTATTAACTGAGTTCATGTGGCTGTCACATGAATATCTATTTATAATTATTGTTATATTCATTATTTTTATTTATGCATGCTCATGGTTATTATTGTTATTATATTATAATAATAATTATTACTCTTTTCTCCACCTGGAATAACCTGCCCTCTACTTTCTGCCTGTCTAAATTCATTATAAAAATCCACTTCAAATCTCACCTCTTTCATCTGATCTTCTTTAATTATTCCAGGGCATGATAAACTTTCTTCTTTTGGCAGCTCCTGTGCTACGAGTGGCATATTGTCATTGCCTTGTATCTTATAACTTTAAAGAGACTACATGACATGATGGATATAGCCCTGGACTTGAAGTCAGGAAAACAGGATCTACCTGTGGCACTCTATGACTATAGTATGACTACAGACAAGTCTCATTTTATGGGCACTTCAGTTTCTTCATCTATAAAATGAGGATAATGACTCTTTTATTAACTAGCTATGCCACCCTTAAATTATTTACCCTTTCTGGCTATTAGTTCTCTCATATATAAAACGATGATCTCTCATTTCTCTTAGGTTTACATTTTGTGATTCTTTTTATTTTTCATAGTGCCAGCATACAGTGAGACAAAATTTAGGTAGATGTTCAGTAAAATCTTCTGGAATGAATTGAAATTTATAGCAATGATGGTGATAAGGATGCTACCTTTCAAGGGAGATCAAAGAACTACAAAGAAAAAGTAGTCTTTTTTTGGGGTGGGGGGCGGGGGGAATCAAGAACTCAGAGATTACCATAAGCATGAATCAGTACATAGACAACAGGACAGAGCTTTGGGTATTGTACTCTAAGTTATGTCACAGAGGGGTTCCTTAAAAACTGAAAGGAAATAGTGAAGTAAGCATTTAGAGGAAAGAATCTTTATTCTAAAGGAATACAGGATTCCTTGAACAGCAGGTAGCTTCCATATCTAGTGTAATACAGAGTTAGAACTGCAGGAGGTAAGGATGCTGTATGAACTACATACCTTTCCCTAAACCTGGACTAATCTTACATTTAGAAGCAGTTTTTAACTTTGTAAAAAAATATCACAAATGGACCACTTTCTTGTCTAAAAAGCCATAACCTTATTTTTGTATCTTGGGCAAGCAGCATGAAAAACCTTTGTATCTGTTTGATTGGGATGGGAGCATCTGATAACATAGTAAGGGGAGAAACAGAGAGGTCTTACCTGAGATATGGCTGAAAGGAAGAGGCTAAACTGCCATCTGATAGCTTCTAGTTTTTGATACTTATTCTTGCTTTAGGGCTAAGATCAATTGTTTCTATACTAATGAAAGACTGAAGTGCTATCAATACCTTTTTAATTTTTGGTACTCCCCTTCCCCCCCAGTTATGGCTTTACTGCTTAGGATCTTTCCTTCTTGTCTTGGCTGCTCTCCAGCTTTGCTCCTTTGCCTATACTGTCCGTTATGTCCAGAATAAACATTCCAGTCTCTTATTTTTGCTTTCAGGTTTCAGACTTTTTCCATGAAATTCTGCCTGTTCCGCCCTTCTCTCTTTTTTTCCTAGCCAAATCTGATCTCTTTCATTGTTTCTCCTAGTATTCTCTATCATCCTCTTTTTTGTATTGACCTCACCCTTTTTTGTGTCTCAACTGTTTCTATTGTTGCTCCATATTAGTAAGCTCTTTGAACACAAACATCACCTTATTTTTTTGTCTTTGGAATCACATTCCCCTCAGCACACACATAGCCTATAGTAACTATTCATTTAGTGTTTGCTGAATTGAATTTGGTCTTTGGCTTGTGGAGTATCTATATTTAGGTTATTATTTAAAAAGCAAGAAATGATTGTTAATGGTTTAATTTTTGTTTTTCTCCTCTATTCAAACACTAAATTACATACTTGAGATTATCACTTAGACCTCTTGATATATTTAAGAGTTTCCAAGGTCACCAGTCCTGAATTTTTTTGAATTTTCGTTACATAGATGAACATTAAGTTCTCTCTAAGAGGTCATAGATATATGTCCTATGTCCCCAAGCTGATTGGAAGCTCTTTGATGACAAATATCATGTTTCTAATCTTACCTGAAAGTTCCATTAATACTTAAAATTTGATATGAATAAAACAGAACACTTCTTTTTTCCTCTTAAATTTATCCCTCCTCCAATGGATGGATATATTTTTATTAAGAAAACCATAATCTTTAAGTTAAATCAATTTTATAACCTTAAAATCATCCTTGACTTTTTTCCTTCCTCAACCTTCATATCTAATCAGTTTCTTAGTCTTGCTAATTCTACCTTTCACTTCTCCTGTCTCTCTTTTCACATGGACATACCCTTATCTTATAACTTTAAAGTTATACTTCAGGTATACTACAGGTAAGAGGTTCTGTACTCTTACCTGTACTGTTTTGAGCTTCCTAAATGCTTTTCCTGTTTCTCCTCCCTTTTTAAACTCTCCCTTTCCCCTTTCCAATCTAGTTTCTGAATAGTTACCAAAATAATCTTCCTAAAACATATAACTGAGGTGTTCATTCCTCTACATAAAGTCAACAAGCACATATTAAATGTTTACTATGTGCCAAGCACTAGGTATACAAATAAAAACAAGACAGTTCTTGCTCTCAAGGATCTCCACATTGCCTATAAATTAGTCTGGTATTTAAAGCCATTTTTGTAGTAGGAATTTAATAAAGGTCTGTGACTAGAATGGAATTCAATTAACAGAGAGTTTTGAAAGACCAGAAAAACTTTCTAAACTAAAGGAATGACCCCATAATTGTGTAATTCTGGGCAACATGACAGGTTGTCAGGAAATTTTCAAGGCAGAACCTTGATTTCAAACCCATAAAAAATCACTGTATCTAGGAGTCCTTTGCGTGTGTGTGTGTGTGTGTGTGTGTGTGTGTGTGTGTGTGTAGTACCAGATAAATAAATATCTTATTTATTAAAGTGGCCCAGTCAGATTGGAAGTTTAGTTTTTATCTTTGCCTTTTTGCTGTCTAGCAACACTGAACACCATACATAACAGATTTCTTGAATAGTCAAGAAAAGAAGTGGACTTTTAAAGGATGCTTTGTAAACTCATTCTTTCAGATCATGAGTCCCAATTTTGAGTTAGGAAAATGTGATGCTTGTAGTAATACTTTGTGGATAACAAGATGCTATATTTTAATACTTTTCCCTAAGATATATATGCTACAATTGAAGAATTGTGAAAATTAAACAAAATAACAATCAAAGTTATGTACTGGTAACAAAGAGAAACAATATGGTGAAGTGTAACAATAGTAAATTTGTTGTGGAGAGATCTGTATTTCAATGCCAACTTCATTGCTTATTAAGTTTTTGACTATGAGAAAGTTGATTAATATCTCTGAATCTCAATTTCCTCAGCTGTTTAATGGGGATAAGAATACTTATGTGAAATTATCTCCCTCATAGAAATGTTAGGAGGAAAATACTCTGTAAAATGGCTAGAGCTTTGGAAATGAACTTGTGCTTTTGTTTTATTCATTTTGGCAAAAGGCTGATTTATCATGTGCCTCAAAAGACATCAAATTTACAAAGATGGTGGGAGGGAGATGCCAGAAGAAACCAATCTTCATATTAGTACAATGGCAGAAGCCTTATGGGAATCTTAGGAACCTTCATCAGGAAAGCTTTTGTGATGGATAACGCAGGTAAGATAGGTTTGTAAATAAACTTTTTGTGAGGATAAGGGAGATTTTTGTCTCACCTCCCCTCCAAAAAAATCCTCTGTCTGTTTAGATTCAGACTTTAGGGCTCTTTGGAAGCTTTTCTGCTTGTGTCTGTCATCAGAGGCTTAATTTTATATTACCAGCAGAGTTATTTTAAAGGAGGTACAGCAATCAGTGAGTTACAAGGGCTGATTTATTGGGCCCAAAGGAATTCCTGCCCTTAATTCCCACACTATAGACTTAAGTGGCACAGTTTACAGAGAGTTGGTCCCAAATTCTCAGTTGGGTTCAAATTCTGCTCCTGACATATTACTTGTATTATCAATAGTAAGTCACTTAACTTTTCTAAGATTCAGCTTTCTAATCTGTGAACTGGACATAATAAAATTGGTATGAGGCTTGAATAAGTAATATGTTTGTACTTTACATGCTACATACACACAATACACATATATGTATAAATATATGTACATACATAAACTAGCATATAAATAGTATATATAGAAATATATACTTTAATATTATACTATATTATATGTATATGTATATATGTACACACACATACACATATACTATAACTTTATACTGTTATAAAAGTTAATGCACTCCATCTCCAAAAAGGTGTTGTCAGAAAGTGACTTCCTCTGAACTCCCATAGCCCTCATTACCTCTGCTATTCATATAGCATGTGCCAATTATTGCCTTGCTTTATTGTTGTTTGTGAAGAGACATTATTTCCTTTTCTGGTTTGGAAGATCTGGGATCCCATCAGTCTGGGTATTCCCTTTAGTGGGACAGCCTGTCTCTGAACTCTTACTCTACAAAACTCTTGCCTCTTGCCCATGTCTTTCCATAAATCAAATGAGTCAGCAGGGCAAAATGCCATCTTAACCTCCTCAAAGGAGTTTCCTACCATCACTGATGTGTTATAGGTTACCTCTCTCTGACCCAGTTTAAAGTAAGGCAAGGCAATAAGCATTTTGAAGTCCTTACTATATGTCAGATATTGTTTGTACTAAGTGCTATACAATAGCAATTCAGGAAAATATTGTAATGTAGTGGTTATATTGTAGCGCAGAGGTTATGTTGTAGCATAATAGTCTACCTAGACTAGAGAAGCCTGACTTTTAGCAAAAATGGGTCACTAAATAATGTACCCTTGTTCTTTCATGCTGAGGACTTTGTGCAACCCTGCCTCACTTAAACCAATTTAACATGCTAGTCAAGACATCACCCTGTGATGTTATTGATCCTCTTCAAAAACAAAGAATGAAGGACAACAGAGAAGTGGAGGACTATGGGTGACAGATGTTGTGTATGCTCTCAGACAAGGTCACCGCATTGGTTCATTTTGCTTCCCTGTTTTTCTTCATTATGAGGCATATCTATAAAATGACTGATATTTAAAAAAAGTTCCTCAATAAGTTTTATCAGTGTGTACACACTGATAAAACTTATTGAAAAACAAAATTTTAAAAAATCATCAGGTCACTAAAAGGTCTTTGGTGATAGTAATAATGAGTGAGTGGAGGTAGTTTGAGGGATGAATCAAGGATGGCCAAGGAGCATGAGAGAGCTCTGAAGCCCATGAATGAGCATTGTGTCCTCAAAGGAGGGAAAATGCCGAGGCCCTCCTCTTTCTCTTCTGTTCCTTGTACCACCAGCAGTGCCCGATGGAGTATGGGGAGCTCTGGGGAAAATAAAAGGGGAGTTCTGAGAGGCAAGGGAGCAAAGCAGACAGAGACAGGCCCTTTATCTAGGAGACAGTCAGGCTTCTGTTCCCATGGCTCTTTGACAAAGAAAGGGAAATTTTCAGGAAATCAGATAATTGGGTGGGTGCCTCTTAGAAACAATCCATAATCAGAAATCGCTTTAGGGGAAAAGAAAAGAGGAAAAAGTTCCAAAACAGGAAAAAAAAAGTAACAGCTTCAGAAACCAAATTCTTTAAAAGAATAAAAGGGACAGAAAAGGAATGGAATAAATAATGTCCACAAACATTGGCAAGCTGCTAGGGCAACTGAACTTTACCAATACAAACACTGATTTCAGCTGCATTTTGACTGTACTGTCCTAGAAGTAGGGGCTACAACTCTTGATTATTTCCAGAACACTGTAAGTATTCAATGAACATTAAATATAGTTTCATTGTGGATGATTGCTTAAAAATAGCTCAGTTCCCAAAGAGACCTTTCAAAAATTCTGCATTGCTAAGATTAGAAATGACCTTAGGATAATTGGCAAGTAATGACCAAAGACTTAGAAAAATATATAGCATGTAGATAGTTCATGTGAACAATGTACTGCTCGGGTCTCAAGGACTTTTCTAGGAGCCTTCTGCCTTTCTCCCTCCCAACAATCATTATTAGCCTGATTTCTTTCCTTTTATCCTTCTTAACCCCCATTACACACAATTTATTTGTTCTCACCACTGTGCTTTGGCATATGATCACAATGTTTTCACTCTCTCTGGCAATCTGTGGGCATGAACATTTTTCCCCCCAAACACTAACTTTTGGTTAAAGCTAATTAACCAGGGTCCAACTAAGCTATGATTAATAACAACAGATTAGTGGAAAAGTGCCAAGGCAAGGCATTTCTAATCATTTAAATCTTACTCTAAACTGTGTATCTATTTAAATATAATGGATTCTAGTAAATGTTATATTTGACTATGTAACTGTTATTTTACTTTGAGTAAAAAAAAAAAATGTGTTCTCATTTGCTTGGGACCATCCTGTTAATGGGAAGACTAGTCTTTCAGACTAAGAAGTCAATAGCCCAGGCAATACTATTTACCTGGCAATTTCCCCTGATGTATGAAGGAAATATTAACATTTGGAATACTAGATTTGCAAATGAAACTTACAGGAACATATTTTAAGATTCTCCTCCCCCTTTCCATACTGACTTTTTAAAATAGTTATTATCTCAGTTTTTTTTCAAACCTTTCCTCTCTTTTCAAACTTTGAGATGTCAATCCATCCCATTTCTCTCATCACAAGACCTTACCATATATATGACTTACTAAAACTTTTAAAATAAGAGGGTAGGTTGTCTCATCTCTTTTATGTCATATCTTTAAACCCTCTACATATGTACCACAGTCTCTTCTTTTACTTTTTTCCCTGAGTGATAGTTGCTTATTCCTTGATCACTTGTCTCCTTTTTGAGTTTATGTTTTCTATTTGTTTCTCTTTCTCTGTTTCTCCCTTCTGCCATTCTTTCTCTCTCCCTCCCTTTTTCTATTCTTCCCTTTATCTTTCCCTCTCTTTCTTTCTCTCTTTCTCTCAAGCTAGCATCCTATATTTCCCTTCCTCTTAAGTGCCATATAGTTAGAAAGAATCTTCTACACCCATTTCCCTCATTTCCTCACTATCCATTCACTTTTTAGTCTCTGATAATCTGTCTTCCAAGCCTATAAGACTACTCAAATTTCTCCCTCAAAGGTTACCAATAATACTACAGTGAGAAACCAGTAGTGCTTTACCTTGACACTTATTACCTTCTGTGACCTTATATAAGATACTTATTGTTGCTCAACTTCAGTCTTTCATCTATAAAATGAAGGAGTTGCATTAAATAATATCTAAGTTCTTTTTTAACTCTAAATATATTATCCTTTGATTATATGTGTTTGAATCCAGGTCTGCCTGACTTGGGTATCCATTAAGCCCTGTGCCTCTCTGATACTCAATTTAAAAAACTAATTGATATTATAAAATATAATATTCTCAATCCTTTTCCCCAATCATCATACCAGGTTCCCAAATGAAGTTAAAAATACTACGTTCTTAATGTTGAGAACAAAACACCTCATAAAAGTAACATGCAAGATTCAAATAGTCTTAGGATGAATGATGATTGTGGACAAACACTTGATTTTAATGAAGGCATTTTATTGCTTATACTCTATTTCTCCTATCAAACAACCTGGCATGTTTTCTAAATTAAAAGGATTCAGTGGATTTTAGACTCCAAAGTAGTAACTTTTATGGTACTTAGCAACAGAGCAGATTCATTTAAAACATCATTTAAAGTTCCTGGGAAGGATAGGAGCAATGCAGATATTACACCAAATTTTATTTATCCTGTTTCACTAGGTTAGGTCCCAGATTTGAATCTAACTCATAAAATACAGGGAAATAGCCTCTCATTCCAGATGAACAATATTGCTGTGCACACTCATTCAAAGATATTTGTGGGATGATTTTTGTGGCTGATAATCACTGTAAATGAATGTCTGTCCTCAGTTGTGGCATTTAGTTATACATTACCTAGTTATTATAGTATATAGGTTTTTTTTTTTTCCTTTCCAGGAAAAGCAAAAATTTTTAGGGGTCATGAACTATCTCCTAGACTTCTATGTCTTCTCCAATGACTACAATAAGTAAAAGAAAGTATAGTTTCCTGGAAAAAAATTCAACTTTTTATCAGAAAATGTATTTTCAAGTCCAACTTTATATCTATGTTATCAAATAATTCTTAGCTTTCTCACTCTCCATATGGCTTTGGATAAGTGATTTCAACTCTCTAAGTCCCCTCATCTAGAAACTGGGAAGAATACTACCTGTCTTGAAGGGTTGATGTGAAGCTCAAATTAGATAATCTGTAAGTCAACAAGTTTATTAAACATTTACTATGTGCCAGGCACTATGCAAAGTACTTTTTAAAATGAAAATTGTTTAATCACAAGAGATGGGGTTTTTTTGGAGCTCAGCAAAGAGTCATATGTTGATTGGATATTTTTCCTTTCTGATGAAATTTTTGCAGGGCTAAAATTATATGATATATGTGGAAATAAAAACAGTTCGAAAGCAAGTTCCTTTAGCACAGGGATTGTATCTGATCCTTCCTCTTGATCCCCTTTTATCTCTACAATACCAAAAGGGCTGGGTACACAGGACCATAGATTTGGAACTGGAAGGAATCTTAAAAGTTATTTAGGCCAATTTTCTCCTTTCACAGTTGAGGAAACTGAAGTTCAGAGAGGTTAGGTGATTTGCCTAAAGAAAGAGACAGTATTTGAACCCAGGTTTTTAAATTCCAAAAATAGTGCTTGTTTTCCTGTTGTAACCATTATTTACTAACTTGAATTTAGTTAAATTAAAATGGAAATTGAATTAAATTTAACATATAGAGAAGGCTAATAGAATTAAGCTGGATTACATCAAAACAAACAAAATGAACTTTCAGAGATTAGTTGCCACCAAAGTCCTCATCTCAGGGCTTGGAGGCTTACTAAAGGAGGGAGCCTATAATAAAAGTTTTTCTAAGAGTAAAGAGTAAAGAGAGAAATGGAGTTAAAAAGAAATCACTTTGGAAAATTAGGATTCAGCTCCCAGTGTTTATTTAAACACTTTTAAATTTTTAACAGAAACTTTAAAAAAGTTTAATATGTGCCACTAGGTCACCATAATCTAGTGTGGCATTGGTACATATAAATTGCATGGTAGAATTATTACTGTTTTCTTTGGAGATCTAGGCAAGTTTCCAAAAGTATGTGTTCTTATTATTTTTAAAAGTACAAATGTCCATCATGCCAGGATTGGAAGTAAGGAGACCCAGTCCCACAACTGATTGGTACAGGAGTTTTGACCTGTTCTGTTTCTGACTTTAGCTAATTTGTCCCTCCTTAGATAAAATCCCCACTGGACTGACTACAATAATACTAAACTTAATGCAGATATCTGGGGGTTATTGCCTACAGAATCTCAAAATTCTCAAGAGACCTGTAAGTCTCAGCTTAGCTGGGATCTGGGATCTTTGCTGCACCATAAAGCCAAAACCTTAGATTATTTGTTGTGGAGAAATGCTTACTTGAGCTGTAATATTCTTCTCTAAAATGCAATATTCTCTTGTTGGGGTTTTCTTGGGGTCTCTGGAGGCAGCCTTTCTTTCAGTTCAGTAATCACCACAAGTGCAGCCAAGGATTAAAGTCCAAATCCTTTATTGTCTCCTTCAAAGTCTTGTCTCCTTTCCTGCGGCCCAGTTAGTTTTCTTAGAGGCCTTCTGTTGTCTTGGTTCCGAGAGCTTGAGCTCCAGACTGCTTTCTTTGACTTCTGAATCTTCCCGACTGAATCCTGGTCAAGGCTTCTAACTTAAAGATATGAATCTTGTAGAACTATAGTAAGTACTAAGTACATGTACTGAACTAGAGAACTGTTAAGCACCATGCTAAATTAGATAACTATTGTCTCTGTCAATTCTACTGACTTAGCACCTTGTTTCAAGTTCTGACCATAACAACAGTGCCAGAGAGAGAAACAGTGCTTCTTTATCTGGGTTCTCCCTAAAGGCATGAAATTCTACATGTAGTCTATGTACTTATCCTTTGTTGACATTATTTTTTATTTTTTATTTTTTTTAGAAAAAATTGGGGATGGAGCATACATAAGTTATTTTGAGCACTGAATGAGAAGTAATATTTCTTTAGTTATTAACATGTAAATTATATAGAAGGTAAAGAAGGGGCAAGTAAATTAATAATAATAATAATAATTAAAAACAGAACTCTAACCCAAGAAAGTATATTACGATGGTGAAGAGATTGTAAATTGCCACATTTGAAGGACTTGGATCTTTTATTCTTGGAAAACAACCCCAACAAACAGCCAGTCCTCAAACAACTGAGTATGAAAAGACAAAAATATAACAAAATATGCCTGCCTTCAAGGACCTTACATTCTATGAATTAGAGAATGACTGAACAAAATCACGATATAAAGATATAATGAAACACTATTGTGTTCTCTATTAGATTGTGAGGGCAAGGAATGTATTTTGCCTTTTTTGTGTCTCCAGGATTTATTATAGTTCCTGGCAAATCATAAGTGCTTAATAAATGTTTATTAATTATACTATAAGAAATGAGGGAAAACATAGTTTCAAAGGTACATGGAAAAACTTTTATGAGCTGATGCTAAATGAAATGAATAGAACCATAATGTTTTATACTTTACCATTAATATTATAAAAAAGAACAATTATAAAAGACTTAAGTACTTGGATTATATATAAATGCTTAAGAACTTGAATCAACTAAATGATAAACAGTGATTCAAGAGAGTTGATAACATGATGGAAACTTATAGGTTAATATGAAGAATAAGAAAAATATTTTTGGACATGACAATTGGGGGAATTTGTTTTGTTTGATTATGCTTATGTGATAAAGGAATTAGGAGATGTGAGAGGATGAAAAAAAGTAAATGTTGATAATTTTTTAAAAATAAATTTTTATCAGAATTATACATATATGTGTGTATCTATCTGTCTATTTATCTATCTATCTAAAATAGAAGATATTCGGAAGATGGAAATCACTAGTAGTTAGGAAGAGAAGGAATGGCCTCTTAAAGGAATTGGCATTTGTGATAAACTTGGAAGAAAATTAAGGAACTAAAAAATCAGAAGGGTTTTGTGGCCTTTAAGGACCTTTTTAGCTCTAAATCTTTAATTCTATAACACTATATGGTATACGAGAGGTTATTTTTGTATTTTGTGTATTTTGCTGAAGCTCACAAGGAAATGAAGTATTGGTATGAATTTTTTAAAGTATATAAGTTCAGAAAAACACAATATGTTCCAGAGTCTAAATATCTTATTGACATCATCTCTCTCATGTAACATTTCCCACTCACTTTTAGAAATCAGTGAGATCTAGAGACAGAGGGTCCTGCTTATTGCTTGGTAAAGTACACAACTCAAGAAACCTCAAGCCTTTTGGGAATAGCTTCTTTCTCTAGATTCTTCCAGAATTATCTGGGGACTAAGAAGAAAAGAAGGCACAGTGACAATCTTTGCCAATTTCACACCTATTGGGTCATTTTAAACCTCACAACAATCCCCTGAGGTAGAATAGGCTTTTAGACAATCCATAGCAATTATCAAAAATAATAATTTCTGGTGTTTAAAGAGAAGACATAAAAGCTTTCAAACGTTCAGGTGCTTTATAAAAGGTTAGCCATAATCTATTTATATGATCTATTTAATGTATATATTTAGTTCTGTCTCTCTGTTTTTGTCTTTGTCCCTTTGCTTCGTAGGCTCTATTTTTCAGTTTCTCTTTCTGCCTGTTTCTCTCTTTCAGTCTAGTATATCTAGCACCCTTATATACCTTAATCCAGTCTTTATATCTCTAATGCCCTATATGTGTTTTTGTTTGAGGGAAGTGGATCTGGGAATAGGGTGGGGAGGGCTGATATTGGACAAAATGTGAAACTTGGTTTGCCTATTTCTATCATGTTTGAGTTTCTTTACCACTTTCCAAACAACACCAAAATCATCTTGAAGGGATCATTAGTTTACATTTATACATCATTACAAAGTTGGCAAAATACTGTTTCCATAGCAATCCTAATAAACATGTTACCTCAATTATTATCATTCCCATTTTACAACTGAGAAAATTATGTCTCAAATATTAAGTGACTAAGTGACTTCCTCAAAGCTACCCACCCATGCAAGTGACAAAGGTGGTACTGAAATCTTGATTTTATGTTTTGTAACAATTATAGTCTTTTCTCTGTCTCATAGTTTTTTCTCATAGGCTAATCACAATAATAGGAGCTCAATAGGATTGTGTTTGTAATCTGCATTTTTCCTTACAAGTTTTGGTTCAGTGATTAGATGAAGAGTTTCTTAACTAAGAGTTCATGAATTTTTTTTTAAAAAACATAACTAAATAAGATTGGATTCCTTTGTAATCCTGTGTATTTTGTTTTCTGCATTATGAAAACATTATTCTGATAAAAGGTCCATAATTTTCACTGGATTGTCAAAAGGGGTCTATGACATAAAAATATTTAAAACCTCTACTCTGGATTTATAACTTTATCTCTCCATGTTTTAGTATCTTCAGCTGTCAAATGGGTAACTTCAATGAAACCATTGTCAAAAGGACCAAATAAGATAGTGTGTATGAAAGTAATTTGCAAAATATAAGGCAATATAGAAATGGCATCATCGTTATTATTTATTTGGAATGTTATTTGCATTTTAACAAAGGACAAAGCCTTAAACCAAAAGAATGATCCTTTAACTGTGCAATTTCAGGCATGAATAAGACAGTGGGAGAGATATTCTTTCAATAGGGCCCCAGAAATCACACCATGTAGGTAGCTGCCTACTCCTCCAACGCTTAAGGTCTGCCCTATGTATATCCTTAAGTAGTAGGGCTGAAGGGGAACACTGGTCCCAGTTTGCAACTGGTCATTGTGAAAAGTTATTAATATTTCATTAGCCACTGCTATGTAAATGGAACTGGAGAAAAGAGTAGAAAGGGAATAAAAGGATGGAGGTCCCCTAAGGACAAGTATGATAAGTTCTTTTCAGGAAAGAAGGATAGATTGAGGAACAAATGCAAACAAGCCTTCACTAATTCTCGTTTTCTTCACAAATTTGAAACACTCTAACATTGCTCCAAGATCTTAGTTCTCTCTGTTCCCATTCTATATTATAATTCTAATCATCATTTTCTAGGCAATAACCCTACCCTAAACTTTGAACTTAACTTCCCCTAGTCCCTAGCATAGGCCAATAAATAGATACCAAAATAGCCTTTTCACTTCCTGAAATTCTGACTTTGCTCTCCCTGTATGCTTTTCTCTCCCCAAATTAATAGCCTCAAGTATAGAAATGTCTAGTTATTGCCTTGAATGTACATTCCTTAATGTGTTCTGCTTATAATCTGCCCCTTACCACCCCCTCTTTGTTCAGAATTCACTCTCCTTTCTGTTTTCCCAAACCCCATTGTTCAGAGTCCCCATCAAGTTTAATTTCCTCTATGAAACCTTCACTGAGAACTTTATCTCACATTGATGTCTCCCATCTCTGAGCTCCTATATCAGTAATTGTACATACGTAGTGAGCATGTATTACATATTGCATACTATAATATTTTCTAATTGTCTCATGAGTCTATGTCCTGACTTCTAAATACAATATAGCAAGAGCAACAGAAATATATGAAGCAGCTACTGGGAATGCACCAGACAAAGTTAGTTGGGAGGGAAGTTACAAAGGTTAAAAAAGAGAGGGCGCCTCCATTCCAGGAGCTTATATTATAGTAGAAATATATGCTGAAACATAGATAGATATATTGGACAACATCATTTGATAAGTGCCTTTTGGTAAAACTGGCTTCTACCTCTCATCCTGAAGTCAAGCTCTCATTTTGGGACTCCAGGATGAATATATCTGGGATTAGAAAAATAATGAGGAAGTTAGATCCAGAAATACTGGGTAGCCAGCCACCAAACTGGTCCTAGTTGACCTAGAGATCTAAATGACATTATTATCTCAAGGTAAAATCCAACTGGATATGCCTAGCCTAGAAAGAAACATGAAAAACTTAAGTGTAGAGAGCCAAAACTCTGGAGAAGTATACTTGAAACAAGATATTAACTCAGAGGAATTGATGAGACAATGGTTATATAGTTTACATATACTTAGTACTTAGCATGATGATGTAATAGTTCTACGATTGATGTATTTGTAATAGGGTTAAGGTTAGAGATATAATCTTTGAGATTTTGAGAGAAGAGAGTGTAACTGTAATATAGGAAGAAAAGCTGGATATGAATAATAAAGTGTATCACTTATGATGAGAGAGTTTGAGGATTCTTCACTTTGGTCAATGGGGAAGAATATATGTATGATACAAAGCAAAGAACACTGGCACTGGAACTAGAGGAAATGGGTTCAAGGTCCACTTCTCATAATCACTCTCTGTAGAAGCAAATCTCTTGGAGAAAACACTTAATCTTCTAGAACCTCATTTTTCTTTTCTGTAAAAGGAGAGGATTTACCCTCTAGATCTATGATTCCCCAGAAGATGAAAGCACTAGCTGCTCTGGTGGAAAACAACATGCATATTCAGCACTTCTTGTAGCTCCTCTCTGACCTCCTAATGAGACCCTTGGAGGTTCTGAAGCTCTTGAGACAAAATCTCCATCTTCTCCCTGAGCTTTGCTCTTGCAAGAGTGCCTAAGCCTCAAGTGGCAAGAAGATTTCACCTTCAAACTACATCTTCCAGGAACCTATTCATTCAGATTCCAATTACTTCTCTACATGTACAGAAGTCTATCTCAAATCCCCACTACATCACTATAAATTTTGTTTAAAAATGGAAAAGTTAAAATTTGTGGCTTGTTTTTCCCTTCTTCCACCCTGATTACTTGTAATAAGTAATAAAGGGAATGTTTTATCATCTTTTCTGTGCATATAAAGAAGGGTGATATTTGGAGGTTATTTCAATTATCTCAGGAAATGCTGATAATCCAGAAGTAACCAAAAAGTGACCCATGAAGCCAAATATTCTAAATTAGTGCATAAAAATATAAGATTATTTAGATACAAATGCTAACAATCTGGAATATATTTACAAAAAAGAAGTAGATCTTTAGCGTTGAAAGGATTTATGTACACAAATGAATAGTAGTTGTGACCCATTTTTTGACCAGGCCCTAGTAACAACTGGAATTAATTTCTTAAAAGCCATAAAAATTGGCAGGGTTACTTAAGGGATGAGCAAGTTCCTATTTGTAAAGGAAGAAATTAAAAATATGATAAGAGAGATGATCAAAGGGAGGGTATTTCTACTTCCCTTTCAAGATTTGGAGAGTTGTGAGACGTTAAAAATATGATAAAGAAAGCTCTCAAGGGAAAGAGTAAAGCCAAAGGCTTCAGAAAGAAAAATGGATGTTTTCTGCTGGATAGGAATTTAATATAGAGCACAGATTTTTTTTAAAAAAGGTGAAGAGATTAATTAGAGTACAAATGAGAAAAATCTGTGTAAACTGTCAAAGAAAGCTGGTCAGTAAAGAAAAAAGGCACACTTAAAGATATCTTATGTGAAAGAAAAAGGGAGAGGAGGCTGGTAATGTGTTTGTTTAATAGATAAAAATGAACAGATTAGGATGGCATCAAAAGAGAAACTTACATAATGGAATTCTTTGTGCCATTATTTTGAGATCAAGAAAAGGCACCAAGAGAATGATCTAAATGCTAACGCTGTAGAAAGGTGAAGGAGAAAATAATTTAAAGACAGGTATCCCAGCTCAAAAATTGAGGAGGCTGTTCAAAAAGAAGAATGCTTCCAATGGCTTCCTTTGAATTGTAAATGTCTTTTGGGGTAAAGTCCCTATAAAAACCTTTGGCTATTATCAGTGACACACAGGAAAAAATATAAAGTGAACATCATAACAAGATATAGTTCTCTTGAGAGGTATCCTGGTTTAAGGGCTAGAGGGTGGATATTTGAATAGGAAGACTTAGATTCAACACCTGTCTCTGATATCCATAAGGTATGTAAATGTAGTAAAACAATTAGCCATGCTCTATCATGATTGGCCATAGACCTGGAAACTGTTAACTATTTAAACTTAGAGTCAGGAAACACGGGCTGAAGATGTCCAGAGTCATAGTATATGACTTATACCTTTGTACTTATACCAAAGGGAAACAAAGGGGGAAGGAGGGGAGACCTCTTCCTATACAAAATTGATTGTGGTGTCTAATACTTGTGCAGTAGAGGATATTGCATGTAGTAGTGAACAGTTACACATTCCAGATAGGCACAAATTCAGAGATGTAATATTAAAGAGCAGGATCTAGAAAGATAGAGAACTAATAATTGACTAAAGAAAACCAGCAGTAGCAATTGAGAATTGAGTTATAGAGGGAATAATTACATGAGGAGAAATCTCAGAGGTCTAAGTTTCCTTGGCCAATGTGTTTCTAACACATGTGCCTCACCACCATTGTACTCTAAATTTTTGCTTATCCTTCCCATGGATGCTCAGGGCATTTGGGAGAAAGTACATTCTAGCTTCATGTGAAATATTTCAGTAAATATCATTGCTTTAAGGTAATTATGTCTACTATCTGACTATTAAGAGAGTAGCATTCTGGTAGGGACTTCTGGACTCTAGTATTAGGAATAGGTACAAATAGGATACTTCCTGGTAACCTGGAAGTAACAGCTACCCTCTAGAGATCCAAATTGTGAGAGCATATTGGCAAAAGTAGCTTAGAAATAATTTATGCTAGTTATATTAGTTCACTGAAATCAGGATGCTGTTGGTAAATTAGATGGGAGTCCAAAATTCTTCCAATAAAGGAAGGATGGTAAGATATTATGATCAGTGGAGATTTTGATTTTTCTGGTTATCAACTTGAGGAAGGAAAAAAATAAGGCAACAACTGGGCAGCAGGATACAATAAAAATTGGAGGGCCAAGTTCAAATTTTACTAGCTCATGCTAGTAATAAGTTGCGGTAAGAAAATATTCCTGGTGGAAAAAAAAAGTAAAAACAAACAAAAAAGGATAGTTTCTGAAAACAATATATTTAAAAATATAGTAGAATGAAGGGTAAGCAGGAAAGGGTTATTAAAAGGAAAACTAAAATTTAGGATTATAAAATATTAGAGTTGGAATAGACCTTAAAGTTTAACTAATCCAATCCTTTCACCAACTCATTATACAAAAGAAGAAATTAAGGCCCTTAAAGAAGCTGTGAGAGATCTAAGGATTCACTCCTATTAAGTAGCAGTATTTGATTTCAAACCCAAATATACTAAGCATAATGGAATTAGTGATATTTAAAGAATTCAGAGCCATCCAGAAAAAAAGTAAAACAAAGTAAAAGCTGCTAACATTAAATCCTGGTTTCTTTTTAAAATTCTTTGGAGGATATAGGAACTAGAACTAAAACCAAATCATATATTAGATAATACAGTAAAATTTCTTTGTAAGGGAAAAAAGCACCTGCCCAAGAGAATGGATATAGTCTCAGAAAGAAAAAGATTTTTGTAGCCTTGATAATATGGGGAAAGAACAGACAAGCTGCAGTTACAAAGACAAAGTTTATCAGTTTATATTAAAAAGGAGGAGAGCAGAAGAACAAAGAAGTGGGAACATATAGATAAATACATGCTGATAAAGCATAAAAGTGAAAAACTATAATTGTATAAAACTCAGGAGAAAAACTTGCCAGAAGGGTAAAACACATTATAGAGAAGAGAAAAATGTGAGCTTATTGAATTTGCAAGAAATTGATATGTTATAGCCTCAGATATTTTGATGACTTTGAGGTGAGAGAAAAACTTGAGATATGTAAATATATATAATATTTTATAATACTAAACCTGAGGGAACCAAATGAAATAATGGATGTGAAACTGCTTTGGAAAGAATAAAGTGATATCAAAATATAAGAAGGTCATAGTTTTATATTATCCTCATTTTACACTTCTTCTTTTCGGTTTTTCTCTTCTGCTTTTTCTCCCTCATATTTTCTTTCTATTCCTTCCCACTTATTCCCAGATACTCCAAAAATGCCCTTCAGCACTACTTTAGGTGGTTTAGAGCTCAATGATAACCAAATTGCTGACCTTAATAGGTGTTCCCATGTCCAAACAAAGGAGGGCTTTATTGTTTGTACTACTTTTAATTTCATTCATGATCTTCCACCAGTGTGCTTCCTTTTAAAAATCAGTTAAATGGATAATGGGAAAGATTCATACTCTTTTTTTTTTTTTAACTTCTTTTGCTTTCTGTTGAGACTGAAGGGATCAATGCCTGAAGGCTAACTCTATACCTTTTTGAGGAACTATGGGGAGAAAAAGGTGTGTGTGTGTGTGTGTGTGTGTGTGTGTGTGTGTGTGTGTGTAAATACTGACAAAAATAAAAGTCAAGGCTATTTCTAGGACAAAAGTCTAGGGATCAGAAACCTTGTGTGTTCCTCCTATACCTTTCGTTTTTACCCCAACATTTTGTATAATTAAAGTCAGATCGAAATAATTAAAATGAACACAAGGAAATAATAGATCAGAAAAGAACAGGTTAAGAATACTTGTGAAAGAGAGAGGAGGACTTCTGGTCTTGGCAAACATGAGGAAGAAGGTTGATTATGTAGGTGAATGAACCTAAAGTCTAATAAAAAAAAAAAAGCATCAAATAGCAAGTCTAACATTATTTGCCTCTTGGTCCTTTGTCCTTTTCATTAGAGTGTCAGCATGAAAGAATAGAAATGTCACTGTACTTTGAGTTAGGAAACTTAGTTTCTGGTCTTGTCTGCTAAAGAATCAGGTTGGACTACTTGATCCCTAGGATATATTTTAGACATTCTAAGATTCTATTAATTGGCAAGTATTTACTATTTATAACATATCTAAACATGTTAGATGTTAGAGAGAAACCTTCCTTGTCTTTAAATCTTCTTATATTGGTTGAGGAAAACACCTCTTTTGTGGTTCTCCAGTTCATAGCCTTGATGTCCTTCTCATCTCCTCATTCACACTTACCTATTTATCCCATTTGTTGCCACATTTCGTTTTTAAATCCACGTATCTCATATGCATTCCTTTCTCTCTACTACTCACTCTAGTACATCATCAACCCTCGACAGACCTTATCAACTCCCATACAGCTTCCTAATTGTTCTTCCTAATACAATGATCTTTTTGCATCAAGTTTCTCCTCATTAAAATCCATTCTCTCAACAACCAAAGTAAATTTCCTAAAGCACAAGTGTGACCATGTCACTTTCCTCCTTAATAAAACTCCAAAGGCTCCCTATTACTTCCAGGAATAAATATATGTACTCTTCCATTTTCTTCATAATCTGGCAGATTACTACCCTCTAGTCTTTATACTTCATCATTTTTATGAATTCTCATGATCTAGATAATGCTGGTTAACTTGTCCTTTGGGCAGAACACTCTCACCCAATTCTTGTATCCCCTGCTGGAATGTTTTCCCTCTCATTTCTGCCTGTTAGGTTTTCTTGCTTTCTTTGAGAATAAGCTGAAATTTTACCTTCTGAAGGAGGCCTTTTCCTGTTTCCCTTATCCCCATCCCCACATTACCTGCCTTCTAAGATTACTTTCTGTCTTCTCTCTCCTCTGTCTCTGTCTCTGTCTCTGTCTCTGTCTCTGTCTTCTCTCTCTCTCTCTCTCTCTCTCTCTCTCTCTCTCTCTCTCTCTCTCTCTCTCTGGGTCTCTCTGTCTCTCAAAGAACTTATGGCCTTCTTAGAGAGACAAAGTTGATACATGAAATAAAACTACTAAATTTTAAAATTTGTGTCATTGAATAGAAGTACAGTGGGATGTCAATGGGATAATCGGTGTGAGCTGGAGTAAATTTCATGGGTCACAACTGACTTCTGCTCAAATGTCCTCTCCTGGAAGAGCCGCCACACATGAGTCTAGATCAGGAACAAATATTTATCGATTCATAATATGATAGAATGCTAGAGCTGGAATGAACCTTAGAGACAAACCTTTATTTTAGAGAGATGAGAGTAGAAAATGAAAAGGATTATGTAGACCCTAACTCAGAAGCCCCACTTCTCCTTTTGACCTTTTCTTCCATTGTTTGTGCAATTCTAATTTACCCAGACTAAATACTCCAGGACACATTTTACCATATTAGGTATTTAAATACTAATGAAAAGATGTATGTGAGGATACCAGAGGGAAATGTTTGTTTATCTAAGATAAACAAACACCTGCAGCTTTTATCTATAGCTCAATTTGTTGAGCCTTGTTGCAAAGTTTCAAGTCACAATTAGGGGATAAGTCAAGGTCACATTCTTATAAGAGGTCTTCACTCAGTTTATTCCATTCAACCAGAAAATGCTATAAGTTGCAAATTAAAACATCTCTGAGGTACCATCTCACATCTCTCAGATTGGCTAAGATCACAAGAAAAGATAATGATAAATGTTGGAAGGCATGTGAGAAAACTGGGACACTAATACATTGTTGGTGGAATTGTGAAATCATTCTGGAAAGCAATTTGGAACTCTGTCCAAAGGCTATGAAACTGTGCATACCCTTCGATTCAGTAATGTTTCTACTGGCTTATATCTCAAAGAGAGCATAAAGAAGATAAAGGGACCCACATGTACAGAAATATTTGTAGCAGCCCTCTTTGTGGTAGCAAAGAATTGGAAAATGAGTGGATGCCCATCAAATGGGGAGTGGCTGAACAAACTGTGATGCATGAAGGTAATGCATAAAAAATGATGAACAAGCTGATTATAGAAAAGCCTAGAAAGATTTATATGAACTGATGTTGAGCAAAACAAGCAGGACCAGGAATACATTATACACAGTACAGCAAGAATTTGTGGTATTCAACTATGAAAGACTTGGTTCTTCTCAGTGCTTCAATGATCCAAAGAAATCCCAATAGACTTTGGAAAGAAAATGCCATCTGCATGCAGAAAAAGAACTAAGGAGACTGAATATAAATCCACATATTCTATGTTCACTTGTTTTTTTTATTTTTTCTCTCCCATGTTTTTCCTCTTTGCTCTAATTTTTCTCTCCTAAAATGATGCCTAAAACAATGTATATTAAAAATAAACTTACCGCAATAAAAAGAGAAAAAAAAAAAAAGAAAATAGTATGCTTTGATCCACGTTCAGTCTCTGTAGCCCTCTCTCTGGATGTGGTTGGCATTTTCCATCCCAAAGCTATTACTCCACATGTGAGAGGCTAATCATGAACCAATTCAGCTAAAGGAAAGAAGGGCTAGCCAAATCCAGTCACAATAGGAACTGGCCATACTTTCTGATCTGTCATTTATTTTTAGATCTTAAAATTACAGTAATAAGAATGCCATACTTGATAGACTTCACAGTTTATGTAGTTCAGTATTACATTTCTAACAAAAGCATCCAGCAGCTAAGTAGCACAGAAGATAGAATTCCAAGCCTGGAGTCAAGAAGATTCATATTAAACTCATACGAATTTAAAACTATCTTCAGGTGCTTAAAAGTTGTGTGGCTTTGGGCAAGTCACTTAACCCTATTTGATTCAGTTTCCTCATCTGTAAAATGAACTGGAGAAGGAAATGGCAAACTGCTCCAAAATTTCTGCCAAGAAAACCCCAAATGGGGTCACAAAGTCAGATGCAACTGAAAAACAACAAAATAAGAGCACCATTTTTCTAAGAGCAGAAGTTATGTCCTTCCTCCTCAAGTACAAGAATTATGTCTCCCTGAGAAGACTGGGTGATTCCTCAAGGTCAAAGTTATGTCTCTCCCAACAGACTAGTTGTTTTCCAAAAGCAAAACAATATCCCTGCCATTTCTTATAAAGCCAATATTGAAACTGAGAAAATGGAAACATAGAGGCTGTTGAGAAGGAGATTCTTCTTGGATATTTCATTGATTTAATAAAGCTTTTAGCTCCCTGCAACTGCTCTCCAAAAAGATGTGGGTGAACTTTCACAGGAGACAAGGCAGAGCAGAGAATCAAATATTCCCCTACCTCCCAAACTAGTTCCACAGCATGCCCTTTTACCCCAGCTATACTGCCCTTGGTTATATCTCTACCTTGCCCATTATTTAAGATATTCATGTACATAATGTCATCAAAGGAAGATCTAATTGTAATGGGTAATATGACCTCTAAAGATCAGGGACCACGGTTGGGGGAGTGAGACCTAAGAAGAAGTAGTTTGAAGGAAGAAATGTACAGTTTCTGGGGCCTAAATATAATGTACATTAATTGGATCTAAACTTCTCTATTATTATCAGAAAAAATGAAGGTTATACTTGTAGGCTATGATTGTGGACATTTATAGAAAGTTATATATATGTATATATACATAGATACATAGATACATATATACACATATATGGATCCTATAAGAATTTAGCTAATCAACAGCAACATCTCTCTCAAGAACAACAGAGAGACAGATACTACACATAAACACACACACACACACATACAGATACACACACACGCAGAGGAACAAATAGAAAGTGACAGAAAAATAGAAACAGAAGCAAATAAAGGTAGAGACAATGACACAGAGAGAAAGAGAGAGCTAGCCTGGTTTTCAGTATTCAGCTAAATCTAGGATGTAGATTGTGAGACCAACAGTGTGATTTGGGTTTCCCTATGGAACATGATCTCTCTCCTACATGATGTGTATTATAATATTTAAATTTTATATGAACACTTTACAGTTTTCAAAGTACCAGCCCCACAACAACTCTGTGGGCTATGTAGTAGCAATTTTAGTTTTAAATTTACTTATTTTACTTACTTTTAATAATTTAGTATTATAATTTCAATATTTAAAAATATAATTATCTTCATTTTAGAGATGTAAAAACTGGGGCCAAGGGAAGATACACAATTTCTATGTAGCAGAATTGTCTGAACTCATTTTTCTTATTCTTTGAGAATAATTTATAAAAAAAATACAGAAAAAGATTTACAAGTTGGTTAGTTACAAGATAGTGGGTGGGACACTAAGATAGCTCAAATAAAGCTCCATTTGAAAATTCTGCTTACTTTAGTGCTTATTGTTTTTCTTCATTTTCAAAGAGGTGATATCAAGTCTTAAATTGGATTTAAGTGAGATAGAGTTTCACAAAGCTGCCAGCTTACTCTCTCCTCCTGAGTCATCAAAGTCTAGTAGCTCTTCTTAAAATAAAAGAGGGATTCTATGCTTAAAGATGATAAGTGAGAGGATTCTAAGTACGAGGTATGCCCATTTAAAGTCATGGAGAAGGAAAATGAAGTGATAGGTATAAGAAACAAAAAAGTCAAGTTAGCTGGAATGTATTTTAAGATCAAAATATAGTCTTTCTTTCAAGAGTCATAAGATAGGGTATTTGGGATAGGATGGGGAGATGTTTCTCCATGTACAAATGTCACGGAGAGAAAACTAATTTATAAGATTAGGCATGTCAGAGTCAAAGAAGTTAATGTAGACCTTAACCACAGGTTTTTATTATGAGGTGATGTTATGATATTGGGGCCAAAAAATAATGCTTTGATACTACACAACACAAAGTATAAGTCTGACCACATCAATCTCCTATTCAATAAACTTTAGTGGCTTATTATTACTTCTAAGATCATCTATAAAATATTTTCTTTGGCTTTAAAACAAATTAACATTTTTTATTTATAGGTAAAAACAATTTTAATGTTCTTTTTTCAAATGTGAATTCTGAATTCTCTCTCCCCCTTTACTCTCATTGACAAGGCAAACAATTTGGCATAGATTATACATATGGAATCATGCAAAACACCTTTCCATGAAAGTCATACTGTGAAAGAAAATACAAATAACCCCCCAAGAAAAACAAAATAAAGAAAAAGTATTTTTAGTCAGCATATAGGCTCCATTAGTTCTTTGTTTGGAGATGGACAGCAAATTTCATCATAAATCCTTCAGAATTGTCTTGGATCATTATATTGCTGAGAACAGCTAAGTTATTCACAGTGAATCACAATCCATTATTGTTTTTACTGTTATAGTCTCCTGGTTCTGCTCATTTCACTTTGCATCATGTTTGTGTAAGACTTTTTTGGTGACAACATTCTACTTGTCATTTTTCATAACAAAATGGTATTCTATCATTAATCATAACCTGTTTAGCCTTTCTTCAAATGACTGACTTCCTTTCAATGTCCAATACTTTGTTGCCACTAAAAAAGCTGCTTTAAATATTTTTTGTACATATATGTCTTGTTCCTTTTTGTTGTTTTAACTCTTTGGGAAATAGACCTGATGTCATAGATCCAGAGGGTAAAATAGAAATTAAAAGAGTATACTAATTATCTCCTAAAAAAGATCCTAAAATAAAACTAGCCAGACTTCAGCACTTCTTGGACAAAGAGAAAATACTTCAAGCAATATGGTGAGTAATCATCACTATGAATGTGAAAGTGATGAGCTCACCCATAAAATAAAAGTAGATAACAGTATGTATTAGAAACCAAAATCCTACAACATGTTGTTTACAAGAAATACACTTGAAACAGAAAGGCACACACAGAGTTAAAAATAAAGGACTGGAACAGAATAGAATATGCTTTGATTTAATTTAAAAAAAGTCAAGAGTAGCAATTATGATTTCAGACAAAGCAAAAGTAAAAAAAAATTAGATCTAATTAAGAGATTATCATAGAAACTATATTTTGTTCAAAAATACCATATGAAATAATATCAAATATTTTTGCAGCAAATTTCTCTGATAATGTCTCATTTCTCAACTAAATACTATGTATAGAACTGGTCAAATGTATAAAAATAAGTAACATTCTTTAATTGATAAAATGGTTAAATACCAAAAATAGGCAGTTTTCAAAAGAAGAAATCAAAGCTACGTATAGTCATATAAAATGTTCTAGATTTCTATTCATTAGAAAAAGGTAAATTAAAAAAAAACTTTGATGTTTTAAATAACAGATTTTCAAAACCATAACTCACTTATTAGAGATGAAAAATGGGATTTCAAGGTCATTAAATTTCAAGCTCTTCGGAATTTTCCCACAAACAGAATATATTTGTTCCTCACAGTGAACATAAAATAGTAAAAAAATCAAAAAAAACTTGGGACAAAACAGGGGTCCTCTTGGTACAACCCCAGAAGATTGTTAGAAAGACTCCAAGTTGGAGGCTAATCAGTGTGAAGTGCACATACCTTCAGGCTAACTCTTAAGAAATACCAAATGGGGAACCCTGGGGTGAGTTGGGTTTGGCTAGAGTCTCAGCAAAAACCACAGAAACTTTCACTTCTTGGACTCTGTGCAGATTTGTAGGTCTGACTCTGGGAAAACTGAGGAAACTTTGGCTGATTAGGAACATCAGGCCCAACAGTGTTTAGAGATGCAGCTTTGAGTGAGAAGGAACCAGCACACCTGGTAAATATAGAGGCAGCAGGGCAGGTTCTCTGCTGGCTATGGACACTTGCAGGAGGGTGGAGCTCTTGGTTCAGGGTTCAAGTCACAAGGGAGAGCTGAAATGAAGGTAGACACCATCCCCCCATCCCAGGAACAGAGGTGCTAACACTAGTACTGCTTATTTAAAAAAAAAAAAAAGAAGAAGAAGAAAAAGAAGAAGAAGAAGAACCTAACTACCGAAACATACTGTGGGAACAGGGAAGATCAGGATTCATCTTCAGCAGAGAATATTGAAGTAAAAATAAAACTTCTTCCACACGAAAACGTAACATTAAATGGCTCTCTGTCCAGAGAGAATTTATAAAAGAACTCAAAAAAGAATTTAAAAAATAAAATGAGAGATATTGAGGAAAAACTAAAAAAATCCAAGAAAAACAAGATTATTAAAAAGTACCAACTAGAAAAGGAGATACAGAGTCTCAAAGACAAAAATAACTCTTAGAAAATTAGAATTGGTCGAGGGGAAGCCAGCGAAGCTTCAAGAGACCAAGAAATAGCAAAACAAAATATAAAGAAAGAAAAAAGAGAACAGAATGTGTAGCATAATAATCCAGATCAGCAGATTTGGAGAAGAGAGTAAGAAGAAAAAATATAAGAATAATTGGACTATCTGAAATCTATGACCAAAAAAGTTCTTTGACGCAACAATGCAAGAAATAATTCCAGAAAGTTGTCTTGACGTGATAGAGTAGTAGGGAAAAGTAGAAATAGAAAAAAAATCCACCAATCACCACCTCAAAGAGATCCTTTGTGAGAAAAAAGTAAAAAATAGCAATTATGGTTTCAGACAAAACAAAAGCAAAAAAAAGACCTAATTAAAAAAGATTATCATAGAAATTACATTTTGTTCAAATGTACCATAGCTCACATGTGAAAAACACATAGGAATATTATTAGAAAATTTCAGGATCCCCAAAATCAAAGAGAAAATTTTACAAGAAACAAGAAAAAACAATTCAAATACAGTGGAGCTACAATTAGAACTGTATAGGACTTATCATCAGCCACAATAAAAGATCTCAGGTTCTGGAATCATATCTGTTGACAATCAAAAGAACTAGATCTGCAATCCAAAGTAACATATTCAGCAAAATTATGCATTCTATTAAATGAGAAAAATGGATATTCAACAGATTTGCAGATTTTCAGAACTTTCTATCAACCAAACCCTAACTCAATAGACAATTTAACATATAAGAGCCAGTATCAAAGATCAGTTCTGAGGAATTTAACATGGCAAAATTGTTTATATTTTTTACATGGAAATATATACTATATGTTTTAGATTGACATCAGCAATAGGTAACTCTAAAGAAAGATTGGAGCAGAATTAGGTAAAAAATAGTGATTATGTTATATAAATGAGATGCAGAGAAAGAATAGACACAGATACATTAGAGGGAGGAGAACAGATCATAGTTCTGAAAACCGACTCATAATGGAAATGGGTTAAAGAGATAACACTGCATTTATGCCATGAAGAGTATAGTACCCAAAAAAATCTATAAAGAAATAAGGGGAGAGGGATGGATAGAGGAAGAAGCAAAGAGAAGGGGAAGAAGACAACGGAGAGATCTATGAGTGGGGAGGTTAATAATAGCAAGGCAAATTAAGGAGCAGAATTAAAAAAAAAGAGTTAGCAGGGATAGGAAAGATGTGTGTATGTGTGTATGTGTATGTGTATGTGTATATATCTGTATATATATATATATCTATATATATATATACACATAAATATATCCTTGATGAATGATAGCTTGCTTGGAGTAGGTGTGGGGGATAAATGAAGAAAAAAGAATAAAGTAAATTATGTTCTGCTGGGCACATGAAAACACTCTGTTTTGTTTTGTTTTCCTTCTCTGTTTTTCTTTTTTATTCTATTATTTTTCGTAATATAAATAAAAAATTAAAAATGCTAGAGGAGATGAGAGAAAAATAGGTATACTAAAGAAGTATAGATGGTAGAATAGTGAAGGGGTCCAATCATTCTGGAGAACAATTTGGAACTATTTCCCAAAGGATTATAATTTTGACCCAGCAATACCACTACTAGGTTTGTATATCAAAGAAATCAAAGAAAAAGGAAAACAACTTTTAATATAAAAATATTTGTGAACTTTTTTTGTGGTAGCAAAGAACTGGAAATTCAGGAGATGCCCATCAATTGGATAATGGCTGAACAAGTTGTGGAATATTATTGTGATGGAGTGCTATTGTTTTATAAGAAATGATGAGAGAGTCATTTCAGAAAAAATTATGGTAAGACCTATTTGATCTGATACAAAGTAAAAATGCAAAGAACCAGAGATCAATGTGCACAGCAATAATAATTGTAATGATAATCAACTGTAAAAGACTTGGTTACCCTGATCAATACATGAACCAAGAAGTTCCAAAATACTCATGATGAAAAAATGCTATCCATCTCCAGAGAGAGAACTGATGACCTTTGAGTGCCAAGTGGAGTATAATATTTTCTTTATTTTTCTTGTTTTTATTTTTAAAATATGACTAACATGGAAATATGTTTTACACGATTTCACACATGTAATTGATATATTGTTTACATTCTCAGTAGGTGGGAAAAGAGTGGAAAAGAGGAAGAGAATTTGAAACTCACAAGTTAAAAAGAAAGAAAATTGTATAATTAAATAATTGAAAGAAACAACAACTTGTCTGATTGATCTTTATCCCAAAGAAAATTCTTGATGGCCTTCTCAGAAGGAATCAGATAGTTTTAATGTAATTTCTTTTCATCTAAATCTGGAGTTTGGTCTCAGTCCAAAATCCCAGCTCAGCTATTTGCTATTGGTGTGACCTGGGTAAGTCACTTAAATTCTCCAACCCTCAATTTCTTCTTCTATAAAAAGAAGATTGAAAGGTGATTTCTGAGGGTCCTTCCAGATTTAAATTCTCCAATCCTCTATGAGTGAGTTGTAGTGATAGCTCACTGGCAGAGTGATTTCATTGACCTGATTAATCTGTCAAAAGATTTGCCCTCTGCCTAGGACCAAATCTTGCAGGTGGAATTTGTTGGAATTTATAGTTAGAACAATTCAAAAAGATCCTCTTGCTGAATTCAAAGAGTGAACACAATAATGATGTGGATTTAACTGGTTAGGAATATTGGGGAGTTAGGGAAGATTTAATTCAGTTCTTAAAACTGAGTAGGGATAGGGTAATTAGAAAGGTGAGTTATTCCAAGGAAGAGTAACAAGATCTAAGACATAAGTTTGGAAATGAATACTCAAATTGGGCTACTTGTTTGGGGCAGATATATCACTGTGCAGAGCAGTGGAGATGGTTAGCACTAGTGTTATTGGATAACATACAGTATTATTGGATAGAGGTTAGACCGTGGAAGGCCCTGAATTCAAGGATAAGATACTATTTGGTAGGCAGTTGGAGTCAATTATAGTTTTTTTTTTTTTTTTTTGAGAATTTGTTTACATACCAGAACTTGATATGCAGATGATTACTAAACACCTTGATTTAGGCACTTTTTGCAATAGTGCCATAGGAACCCTCTTTATTCAATTCCATATGGTTCAGCAAATATTTATTAAGCAAGAACCATGTGCAAGGGTGTGCCTTACAAATCTAAATACTAAGAAGTTTGAAAGTTTGGCTTGGGATATAGGCAGTCAATTAAAAAAAAGTATTATTGATTTTTTTGTTTGTTTTTACACATCATTTAAAAAAAATCTCCTTGCAAGGAGTCCTCCTTTGTAACAAATATAAGTAGTTAAGAAAAGGTAACTAATGCAACACTCTTATCCATTGCCCTTAACCTTTCTACTGAGAGGAGGGAAGTGTTTTTGTTTTTGAATTATTTGTTCTTTGGGATTGAAATTGATCATTACAATGAGAGTTCATCTGCAAAGTCATTTTTCCAGTTAGTTGTAACATCTAGAAATGAATACTATTTGAAATCCTTTCTACAATCACAATAGATGTCAATTAACATCTGGGGGTTGGGGGAGAAGTGGGGAGGAAGGATGTTTAGTCTGCAGAATCAGGTTCAAGTTGACCTGAAAGTCTCATCCTCTATAATCTCTGATACTTATATGGAAAGTATCATGAAAATTGTTCATATTTACTCCAAGGAATAAATCCCCAGAATATGTTTAGAGTTCTTCAGAGGAAAAAAAAAAAAAAAGGTCTGTGTAAGCTAACACTTTCACTGGTGCTATTCCCAACTCTCTGTCCCCAACACACACACATAAAAACTCTTGGTGACAGTTTCTTGGAGACAGACAACTCCCTTATTCTGGCAGAAACTTGCTGTCAGCAACAATCTAGCTATCTTGACCAATTACAGCGGGAGCCCCCTTTCCAAATAGCTTTGAAGTACCCCCCTTCCCATTCCAGTATATTTTGCAAGTACCAAGAAACTAGTTGCCCAATTCTGGTAAGCCATGGGGACACTGGCTTCTCAACATCATAAATGAACTCAAACATCTGACATATTTTGGGGGAATTAAGCAATCACAGAAGTCTTTTCTTTGTTGTGCTTGATATAACCCTCTTTGCTCTTGTCAAAGGCAGGGATATATAAAAATTCCATACCTGGCCTCTTACTGACTAAACTTCAATGTCTCTTTGATTCAGCTGCTGGGGACTCAAGGTTACTGAACATGAGTCACTTGAAAAAAAGAACTTCTGGAATCTGGACCCAGTCCTAGCTTTGTGAACACAGCTGGATCAAGAAGGCTATGGAAGCCCTCACTGGTTCTATCGATTTGAAACTTGGTGCATTGCTTTCAATCCCCCTCCCCTCCAACCTTACTTCCAGTTCTGTAATGCAAATCAAGACAGGATATAGAAACATCCTGTCTGAATTAACAGGGGGAATGACAGGCAGGCAGTTTTCCTGCAAGATGCATCCCGACATCATATAAATCAAATGTGAGGTTTAATAGGATGCAAAGTTGGCCTGTAAAATTAAATTCTCTGGCCATTAAATGTGTGTGTTCTACTCTCATCTTCAGAATCAGAGTTCTAAAAGAATTACTTCTAAGAAGGGAAAAAAATCACAAACTTAAAAAACAAAACAAAACAACCCAAACCACTTAATAGTTCTCGCCAAAGACTATCTTCCTGTCTTGGCTTGACATAAGGAATTAACATCTCACATATCAGTATTTCCTCTGATTCTATCAAAAACTACTTGCATTTGAGTAATTAAAAGTATCATTCGTTGTTTTCCTGCCGCCTCCCCCCACCAACCATGAAAACTGCCCACATTTCCCTTGCCATACATGGGAGGGCCAGACCTCATGGAAAACTCAGAAATCTCACAACACAAATGTTCTTGAGTTATAAAAAGCGGTTCTCTCTGACACCCACACATTAAAGAATATTAATCCCAAATCCTGCTTGAATGCTTAGCTTTTCTCTCCTTTGACTATTGACACCATTTGAAATGTGGGAGACTGGGTGCCTATAATGGTTGAACCAAATCAAAATTGAGAAGGCCCATAAAAGGGGGGGGAGGAGAAAAGAGTATTGAAAAAAAAGTTTGTAATTTCAAAAGATGGATAGTGTGGGTGGGGAAGAGCTCACAGAAGCTTCTACACATCCTCACAATGAATCTTTTCACATAAGGCTTCCTGTTAGCAAACCATGTGCTAGCTCAAAACTAAAAAGAGAACGAAAACAGACACCAGCGGGCTAACAGAAAACTCCAATGAGTCAAGAGTATCATCACCCTCCCTGTAGCTTCTTTTGCCCATTCATAATACCTTGTTGGGCAATTGGAGTTTGTTTTGAATACTGCTCAGTGCTTCTACTTTCAGCAGAGCTTTCTTGGCAGCTTAGAAAAAAAGTTTTCAGAAAGTTCACTTCAGTTATTAAATACTTGGACTCCCTCTCCAACTGTCTGAATTTTTATTATTTTATGAAAAAAAAATTTCTTGCCTAAGATCTCTCTTGTGCTCTCCCTCCCGCTTCCCCCCTTCCTTCTTAAACTTCAGGGGCGAGGGTGAGGAGGCGGGGACAGATAACAGTATCATGCTTTTAAATATGGACAGTTTTCAGCTTCAGTATCAAGTTACACATAGCCAGCTTGTGGCTCATGCCCAGATCGAGCCAGGCAGCTTCTAGGAAAAGCACTATTGGAGCCTTAAGACCTCAACTATTCCACTAATCCCCCCCCCCCACTATGTTTTGTTTTAATTCCCCCAGAGGAAGGGAGAATGTCCCAACAAATGAACAAACAACAAAAAACAAGGACTGTGTCTGTTCCCTTTCTCTTTCTCATCATTAACTTGTTTTTTTAGACTGGAGAGGAGAAAAGGAAAGAATGCTATTTTGAAAGGTGTCCCTCTTTAATAAGTTTATACCAAACTCACTGACTAGAGCCCCCCACTCTCTCCTAGGCTCTCCTTGCTCCTCAAAAAGAAAAGAAGGATAAGACACTTTGGCTTTACATGCAGTTTTCTTCCCTTCTCTTTCAGGTCAGGTCCCTCAGGGAAATGGGGAACCTGAGAATATCACCCCCCCCTTCCCCTCAGCCTAACTGTTTCCAGGCAGTGTGGGACAAACACAGCACAAACAGGTACTCACCGTCACTGACTGTTGTACTGTTTGGGTTACTCATAACTGACAGACTCCAGAGCGTCTTGGGCCACTGGTCTCCGCTGGCTCAGGAAAGGCTGGGAAGATTGAGAAGAACAGCTGGAAGGATCAGAAAAAGGCAGGAGTCTCCTGGAGAAGCCTCCTCTTGTTCTTGCTGGTTCCTGACCCTTCGACAACTGGGAAAGGAAACAGCACATGTGTCATTCTCTTTACAGCTCACATGCTGAGGGGAGGGGCTCAAATTTGGAGATAGGCAGGGTTCTTAGTTTGTTGTTTCTTTTTTTCTTTTTCTTTTTGTTTTCCTTTTCTTCTCAATGTTAGCTTAATGAGTTTCTAATACTTTTTTTAAAAATGACTATTCACTCACTCTAAAGCACATACACTCACTTGCACATCTGTTTGTCTCACACACATTCTCTCTGTCTCACACATATACTCTCTCTGTCTCTCAGTTTTTCTCTCTCACAGTCACTCTCTCTTAGCCTTTCTCTCTCTGTCCCTCTGTCTCTGTCTCTCTCTGTGTGTCTGTGCCTTTCTCTGTTTCTGTCTCTGTCTTTCACATATATACTCTCTCATATACATACTCTCTTACAGTCTCTCTCTCTCTCTTTTTCTCAGTTTCTGTGTCTCTGTGTATCAGCCCCTTTCTCTCCCTCTCTGTCTCTGTCTATCTTCATAATCATTAGTTGTGAAATGGAAGTATAAGTGTATAGAACTACAGCGTAAAACCTCACTTAACTGAAAATTACTTATCTAGCAAGCAGACCTATAAAAAAAGTTAAGAATTAGAAAGGAAGTTGTAAATGCTTTTGAAAACCTAAATAGATTTCACAAGATCTGTATCCTAAAATATTATTGTTTTATCCCTTGGGTTCTCACTCAGTATCTAGCTACTTTTACTTTAGCAAGTAGTATGCTAGTGAATGTTTTTGTTTAACAACCAACTCTAAAATATACACATTCACACACACACACACACACAAACACACACTTTTAACTTAATCTTCATTAAGTCTAGACAACCATAACAATAAATCAAGTCTTGATTTATAGGATTTCTCAAGCCTCTTTGGTACTGATTCTAGCACATCCCTGCTTTAATAAATCTAATCTCTAATATACTAGATTATTTGTTTTCTTAGCATAGTGACTTCCAAACTTTTTTAATTGTGCAGCATTATCAGAAAAAATATCTATCCATCTATTTTATGTATGTAAACTGTACTAATATAAATATACATATATGTGCATGTGTGTGTGTGTGTGTGTGTGTGTGTGTGTGTGTAGTAGTAGTAGTAGTAGTAGTAGTAGGACTGACACAAAATAGAAAAAAAAAACAATGAAATACGGATGAAAGGCCTTGATCCTAGAAGCAATAGGTAGTCATTGAGTTTATTGAAGAGAAGAACAACAGGGTCAGATTTGTGCTTTAAGATAATCATTTTGGTAGCTATGTTGAGGATGAATTGGATAGAAATTTGTTTGAGGTAAGGAAATTATTATACTAATACTGACATGAAGTAGCAAGGTCCTCCACTGGGGTGATTGCTGTGTAAATAGAGAAAAGGGGAGAAATGGGACTAATATAAAAGAAAAACAGGATTTGGCAACTAGTTGGTTGTATGGTACAAGGGAATGAGGAAACAAAGATGTACCAAGATTATGAACATAGATGATTAGAAAAATGGAATGCTCTTGACAATAATAGTAAAATTTTTAAAAGGAGTGTTTTATTTGGAGGGGAAGATAATGGAATGTGATACAGAGCTAAATCTCTTATTATTTTTCCATATTTGTTCATCCTGGGCTACTCATATTGTTCCACCCAAAATGAAAAACACACAAACAAAAACAGGGAGGAACAGTATTCTTACACCCGACTCAGAATGAACACCCTGCATTCTGACATGTACCTGATATAGCTGTCAGGTTATCCAGGGAACAGGGGGGCATTAGACATATGTGTGCTAGAGTGAGCAGAAGGTTTTTCAATAGCACTTGTGTAGTTGCTACTATGGGTATCTATGTGCAAATTATGCTATAACTACCCCCAAATGTCAACAGTGGCTCAGAAGGTATAGGTGGGTAGGTGGCAATGTTGGGAATTTCTACACTATAAAGGGGGGATAGGGACAGATGTTGCAAGATAAGGGTAGGAGTGAGGGTAGGAGTGATTGTCTTGGAGGCAAGCTACACAATTGGTTACTGTGGGGAAAAAGGATGTTAGGAATCTTCCTACCCACTGATGATTGGTCCACCATAATTCTCTTGGGAGAAGGATATATCTTCCATTTTGGAAAATATAGGCCTACTAAGCAAGGGATGAAAAATAGCTATTTGGAAGCGAATGGGAAATTGCTAGAGACTGGACTACTACAGTAAAAAGTCAGCTGATGGTTTATTAATAAGGGATAAGCAAAATACTATAAAAAGTAGACACAAAATTTAAAAAGCATTACAGCCTGGGATTATTTAGGGTAAGAGAAGAAGTCAATGACTGCAGATTACTCAAATTAATATTTTTTCCCCTGAGGCAATTGGGATTAAGTGACTTGTCCAGGGTCACATAGTTAGGAAGTGTTAAGTGTCTGAAACCACATTTGAACTCAGGTCCTCTTGGCTTCAGGGCTGGTGCTCTATCCATTGCGCCACCTAGCTGCCCCTAAATTAATAATTTTTAAAATTTCTTTTATTCTTGTGTATATCTGTATTTTCCCCTGGTACAATGTAAGCTTTTTAAGGTCAAGGAGTATTTTTTGTTTCTTGGTTTATTTTTGTATTTTTATATGACCAACACTGAGTTTTTAAATAGTCGACACTTAACAAATATTGAATTGAATTAACAAATAGATTCACTAAATATTTGAGTATCTATTATGTGAAAAGCAGTGTGCTATGTGCATCACAGGATATCAAGATGACAAAGAAGCAATTCTTGCCTCATGGAGCTTACAATCTATGAAATGGGAAAAGATATATATATATATATATATATATATTATATATATATGTGTATATATATATAATATATATATATATATGTGTATATATATATATATATATATAACTATAATACAAAACAGAATGGAAAAGTGTAGTAAGAAAAGTATAAACTCCAGGCAAAAGGAATTTTAGAGTACATTATATCTAGTTGGAGAGGAACAAAAAACACTTTACAGAAGAGGTGACAAAGTTTTAAGAGAGAGTCAGATAAGAGAAAGCTTTAATAAGAGAGTCAGAAAAAGATAGCTCCATATCTCCTAAGCTCATCATTTTGTTATGATGGTCACAATTCAGCTTTATAGTGAAAGGAAAAAAAAAATCTGAGGACAAGTCTTGTAAAGTTTGCATTACTTAGGAAATAGTCTTCTTAGGTATCACCTTGACTCCTGGTTGGCATTTCAAAGTTTCTATGCAACCCTAGTTTTTTCATCAGGAATGCCTGAAAATTCTCTATTTTGTTTAAGATCCATTTTCTTAATTTCTCCCATAGTTTTTCTGAGTAGGTTATTCTTCTAATAAGTCTATACCTTTTGCCTTCTGGAACATTACATTCCAGACACTCCTTTATAGTGATAGCTACTTAATCTTCACTGATCCTGACTGTGACTCTTTAGTATTCAAAGTAATTCCTTCTAGTTATTTACTATATTTTTCTTTGAACAGGAATATATGGATTTTAATTATAATATTCCTGGGAGTTTTCATTTTGGAGTTTCTTTTAGAAGGTGGATTCTCACTTTCCTTCACTTTGCCCTTGTATCCTAGGAAACCTAAATCTTTTATAATTTGTTGAAATATCATGTCTAGAAAATTTTTTGGTCATGCCTTTGAGTAGGTCCAATGGTTTTTAAATTATTTCTACTTGATGTGTTTTCTAAATCAACTGTTTTTTGTTGAAGGTTCTTCTAAGGTTCTTTGCTATAAATATTCTTCTATTATTTTCTAGTCTTTTGATATTTAATGTTGTATATAAAATTGACTATTATTTTGTGCATTCTGATTTTCAAGGAGTCTCTTTCTTGGAAAAGTAAGGCATTTCTGTTCCAAGGTGTTAGTTTTTTTTTCCATTTACATCTTCCATAATTTTCATTTCTTTTTCAGTTTTCTCCTAGCACTCTTATTTATTTTTCAGCTCTTTCCTCCAATGCTCTTATTTCATTTATAAAATCTTTATAAATTTATAAAATTCTTTAGATATTGATTTCTTACTTTATCTCTTCTAGGATTTTTAGTTGGATTTGTGCCCTGAATTTGTTTTAAGTTTCAGATAAATTTAAACTTCAAGTGCTTTCTATCACTACCCTAAAATAATAGATCTATTCAGTTTCACAGAATAGGTGATTTATATGCTATTTATCCTTGAAAATTTCACATAATATATTTTATATTTTTCATAAAAACAAATTTTACAAGGGTATTCCAAACTCACTAAGATGTTTCTGCATATAGCAAACTTCTACTAAGTGCCCTATCAGATAGAATAAAGAAAATGTAGTGAATTCTTGGAATTAACCAGTTTCAGGAATTCTACATTGCATCCTAAAATGAATAATCTCCAACCTTCTTAATCCCCGCATCTCTAAAATCAACTAAGATGTTTTATTAGCAGTTACCATAATTGGAAATTTATAGTAAAGATACAGTATTTCAGGGACAAATTTAGTCTCTAATTTATTTATGATGGCATAATTTTCTACAAACCAGGAAAAATGTTTTCCTTTCTTTGATTATCTGACATTATCTCTTTTAATTACAACTTAGAGAAAAAGCATTTTGCAGGATTTTTTTTTCTTTTTTAATCTAATTCCCACTGAAAGCATAAAGTAGGAGTTGTCTGTCTTACTGGGACAGAGAATATAGCATCAGATTACAGAAAGCTGAAAGAACTACTTAAAGTATGAAACAATGAATGAAATTAATGAAATTTCATTAATATTCCCTAGCATTCTAAATTCTTGGGTTACAAAGATTTTTGGGGGATCATGTTATAAAGACAGTAAATATAGACAATATGATAATATGGAAAAATAGTATATGTAATTTCCTAAAACCTGCAGGATGAATTTATAGGAAAATGAAATTTAAGCATCAAAACAGAGTCAGTTTTACAAGATGGAGTAAGCTTGTTTCAAAGAATTCTCTCAACTGCTTGTTCCTGATTGATGTCCTCTTGGGTCCTGCTGTTGATTTTTTGGTGGTATTGAATTTTGAATTTGGGGCAGTTCAACCTGGGGACCTTCAAACTTTCAGGGCACCTATAGTGAAAAGTGTGAACAATGCTCTCCTAGTCTGAGCTCTGCTATTTTGCTATTTTGCTATTTTGACATATGGACCCCATCTCAGTCTTTCAATTCTAAAGCTTTGTAGATTCAGAATGATAGAACTATAAGCTCCCATTTTGTCTGGACTTCAAAATCACACTTTTGCTACTTCTGGGTTTTCCTGGGGATTTTCTTAGCTCCAAAGGCCTCCTGAAATTGCCCTAAAATGACTTGTCCCAGCAGTCTACTCACCCTAGAATCTTAGCTTCTCTCATTCTTGCTTCTCCTATTGGTGAGTTATTCCTGGAGCCTCCATTTTGTGGAAGATTCTAGGCCTACCTGTGTTCATTCTCTTTCTGCCTTTGGCCCTAAATTTCTAGATGTCACAATCATGCCTTTGTATCAGACACCTTCCCTTCTCTTTCCAGCTCCATTTTGTATGTTGTCTTCCCTTATTACAATGAAAGCTCCTTGAGGGAAGTGATTATATTTGAATCTTTAAGGCTTATCATGTTTCCTGAAACATACTTAAGGCTTAATAAATGCTTGTTTTGTTTGTCTCTCCCTCCCTCCTCTCAACTTTCCCTTTTTTTCTTCCCTCTTTAGGTTGAAATGCTAATGCAACTGTTTCCTGCTCAACTCCATCCCTTCCCCACAGCCATTCCCATTATTCAAAGACCTCTTTATCTATCTCCCTATATGACATGGGGTAACAAAAATGATTTGTGATATTTTTTTCTTGGATTTCTCAATTGTGAGTTGGGCTTCTAGATTTTCTAGATGAGAAACCAACTACTATTTTCTTTTACTCTGCTATCTTGGGTGGTCTTTCTAAAATTATTTATTAAATGTTCAATATATGAAAGGCCTAAGTTTTAGTGAGAAGAACTCTCTGCTTGGGAAGGAGAGGGGACTGAATATTTATGTGGTTTTTAGTGTGTGCCAGATACTATGCTAAATTCTTTACAAAGATTATCTCATTTGATCCTCATAGCAACCTTGCAGGATAAGTGTTATTATCCTTATTTTAGAATTGAGAAAACTGAGGCAAATAGAATGATTTACCAAGAGTCACATAGCTATTAAGTGCCTGAGGTAAAAATTGAACTCTTTTTGACTCTAGGCTCAGTGCCCTATCTATTGTGTCACCTATCTGCTTTTAAGCAGAATTCCAGCTCAGATCCTGACAGTATGACTTTAGGCAAGTCACAACCTTTCTGAGTCACTGTTAGAAAAAAAAAAAGAGCATGTTAATATCTGCAAATTGTGGAGAAAGTGTTTTATAGGAGATGGTTTAGAGATGGAGTTAGGTAGGAGAACTCCAAATCTTTTCAGGTGACTACAAATAGCTGAGTCTAACAGTGTGTATAGACTGTCAGGGGAAGTCATGGAAGGCAAAGCTGAAGTAGATTATATGTGTTAAACAGTTAAACTTTATCTGGAAAACTCAGTTATGTGAGACAGACACTATTGCTTGCAGCCAGCCCCAGCTGTGATCTCTGTGACTGTGCATGAAAGGAAATATCTTTTTATGGTTTCACTCTTCCTCTTTATATGGCTAAAATGTGGGACAAGTGAATTTGACTTTGTGACTCTGGGAACCAAGAGGCAAGAAGTTAAAAATTGTTCTGTTGTAAGTTCTTGGAAACAAGCAATCTGCCTCTGTACTCAGAGACTGAGTAGATGATTAGCATAAATAAGGAAAAAGAAAAGAGAGCATTACTGAAACCAAGATTAAGATCTTCTTTGAGGATACCACCATTTTCTTTTTTCTTTTTTTTTTTTTTAGGTTGGTATTATAACATTTATTAAAATAATTCTATGGATTAATTGAAACAGCAAAGGATCAAAGAATTAAAATGCAAGCTATGTAAAATACCAATTAAAACCCAAATGTGTCTAATGCATTTCTTCAGTACCTAACTAAAAGCTCAAGAAAGACAACACTCTCAATATAATAAAGAACTACAAAACAATTGGCAATTTTCAGTTATTAAAATTGTGGGTTTTGCATTTTGTATCCTTTTCTCAATCAGGAAAAAAAAATTATTTTTGAATGTTATGTAACATACATATAAAACAAGATACGAAAATACATTATAAAGTTGTAACAGTGGCTGTAAATACATTATCTTACATGTTTCTCATAGTCAATAGGTTGATTATGGTACATATATAGCATGAAATTACTAAGGTAATAAAAAATCGACAAAATACATGTCAGCTGTATGGTATCACACAAGCAACATTTCTATCTACCCACTCTAAAAAAATATATAATACTGTCAGAAAAAGTCTTAAAATTACATATTTTAATAAGAAATAAATTCAATAAGGAATAATAATACTGAGAGCCAAGGCATTCAGAGATTTCAAAAGTTATGCCTTTTTAGTTGATCCAAAATTGTGTCAACTAAGTTTTCAAAAGTTTATTTAGAACAAACATTACTCATAAATGTCACACATATATTTCATACACTTACTTTCTTCCCAATAAAAGACCTTTGATAAATATCTAAACTGTCCAGGTTTATCATAGTTGAGATGAAACTGGAACAAATACTGGTATCATTTTAGCAAATCTCTCCTCAAATATTTTGAGTGTTGTGACTTTATTCAACCAACCAAAATAAAAATCAAAATGGCACAATATATTGTAAGGAAATCAAAATATTGCATGTGTAACAGGAGGACAAAGCAATACCACCATTTTCCCAGCAACCCAGACTCCCATCCTCCCTTGGTGTCATTCTATATTCTTCACTTCTAGTCATCTCACATATTCATTCTGTCACCAGTTTTTGCCATTTCTATCTTCACAATATCTTTTGTATTCAACTGCTTTATTCCAGCTGCTCAGCTGTCCCTGTGGTACAGATCCTCATCATTTCATTTGGACTATTTCAATAGACTTCTAACTGTTCTTCCTTTCTCCAGTCTTTCTTCACATTTAAAGCGCAGATCTGATTAGGTTATTACCACCTTCCCCTGAATGAATAAATTGTGATGGCTCCTTAGAACTTCTAGCATTAAATATAAATTATTCTGTTTAAAGCCCTTCACAACTTGTCTCTGTTTCTTCTGTTCAGTCTTCTTACCCTTATCTCCTCTGCATGTTCTTTAGGATCGCCCTTCTTTTTCCTCAAAAAAAATTCCTGATATCCCAAATTTTGTGCATTTTCACTGACTCTTGTTCATTTCTTAAAATGTTCCTCCTCATCAATCACTTCAGCCTTTTGCTTTCCCCATCTTTTCTCAAGGTTCAAGTGTCTAACCTTCTCTAAGAATACTTTAATGAGTCTCCCTTAATGTCAATGACTTCTTTGCCTTTATATTGCACACTGTCAGCTCTTTGGAGCAGGGTTTGTCTTTCTTTTGTCTTTGTATCCCCAGCCCTTAGCACAGTGCCTGATGTATAGTAGGAATCTGATAAATGCTTGTTGACCAACTGCTTCTAAAAGGGAGGTTAGAAAAAACAATTGAGGAATCAGCTCTGAGGCAGCTAGTTTTCTCAAATGTATTTTTATTAACCCTAACCTACTTACTAAAATACTCTCTCCTTCCTCCAAAGTATATCGGGGGAGAATCTCAGAATGTGGTTGGCTATGTCATTATATCATACTATTTAAACCTAAGATTTAACTAAAAGATCTAGGAAGTTTCAAGTAAAAGATCACTTCAATTTGGGGGATGATGGCAGTGCTGGTGGGATAGAATTAGGAAGTTTCTTGGAGAAAGTGCGGGGGAGAACCTGGAAGTGACAATATAGAGAAACAACTATTCCAATTCTTCCACTTTGACTGGTGAGCCAAGGAGAATGAGTGAAGGTACAGCCAGTATTGGAAAGGGTGTCCCAAGAAGTCTGTGTTATCAAGAGGAAACCACATTTCAGCATGAGCAAGTAGATGGAAGTAGCGGGAGAGGAATAGGTTTAAGATGAAGGAAAGTATGTGGCACAGTAGAAAGGCATGGTGAGTTAGGGTAAAATTTTGATATGGAAGAGTTGAGAGGTAAGGTGTTCAGAGTCTGGAATATAGGGGTATATAAAGGGAATGTGTAAATAGAAGAATGCTCATTATTGAAAGGAAGACTTTGCTCCTCTACTGTTAAGGAGCAATAGCAACAGGAGATGGAAAGTCTAAAGTCAAGATGGGGGATTGGTTTGCTCTTTTCTGCACTGAAGGTTCTTAAAAATCTCTCTTATAGACTAAGCTGGTGACAGGAGGTTCAAGATGCCTTGTGCTGGTCCAGATGGAAGTTGTTGCTTTGGGGCAGTTGACAGATATCTGGCCCCTGACAGCCTTTTCCTCAGGGTACTTGTGCATATGAGCTGAGGTCTTCTCACCTGCAGAAGGTGCTATGAGACAGCAGGAGGAAGTGGTAGTGTTTCAGGGGCAAGAAAGACATCTGGCTGGTCCCCTAACAGCTTTTTTCTCAGGGGACAGGCTGTACTCAGGAAGAGATGAAAAGCTTAGGGTGCAGCACTTCCTTTACTAATACTAACCATGATTTCTTTCTGTCTTTATTGACAATCCTCAAAAAGTGTAATGGATGAAATAAATTCATGACTCTTTGGCTAACTTTCTGATGATGAATGTCACTGAACTTAGCAAGTAGACTTGGTTCATGGAAGTCACATATTACTCTATTTTAGGACTCATATTAAAATTCTTTCCAAATGGGTAGAACTAGCCAGAGATTGCATGGCTCGTTGGCAAAGTCTTCAAGAACCTATGGTTAACACAATGCTAAGATGAGGAATAAGAGGAGGACTTAAAACATCATGTAATGTGAATGATATGACATAATGTGATATATGATATAACATACATTTATAATATAGATAACCTTGGTTTATAAAGGTTTTTATATATAATATCCCATTTAATCTTCACAACAACCTTAGGAAGTAAATGCTATTATTTTTCCTATTTTACAGATGAAGAAATTGAGAGGCAGAGATTAAATGAATTGCCCAGATTTGAACAGCCTATAAATATCTAAGACTGGATTTGAATTTGAGTTTTTTTGACACCAGGCCCATGTTTCTCTCACCATCTTGATTATTCTTTTTGAGACATATTCCAGCTTTTCTATATCTTTCCTACACTGTGACACACTGAACTAAATGCATTTTTTCATTTGAGATTCGACGATGGAAGTATACAGTAGAACTATCTTCCTCTGTTTGGACACTGTTGCACTTTATATATCCTAATAGAGAAATGGCTTTCTTCACTCTGGCCATGTCACAACATTGATTCATATTGAGCTGGAAGGTCTAGTTACCCTCCTACTACATTTCTTCCACAACTTTTACCCCTATCTTTCATTGAAAAGTGATATCAAGCCAATTATCTTTCATCCTGCATTTGAGAAGGTAATTTTTGTACCTATGAAAAGATTTTCTTTTCTTTATTAAATTAATTTTGTTTGATTTTGCCCATTGGTCTTACCTAATTGAATCCTGATCCTGTCATTCAGTACTTAAACCCCTCGTAACTATGGGTCATCTAGAAATTTGGAAAGGATGCCATCCATACTTTCATTCAAGTCACTGATAGAAATAGAGTAGCACAAGTCAAGTTCTAATGACCGCAGAGCCCCACTAGAGACCTACTTTGAAATGAGTTTTATTCCATGAATGAAGATTCATTGAAATCAGTCTTTCTATTAGTTTTGAGCGATTTAATTACTATAGTTTAGCTCACATATTCCATCATTTACATACTCAAAAAAAATTTGAAATTTTTCAATATGATCTTTGTGAATTTACATTGGTTCCTTTAGTTACCTTCTTTCCTCCCTTATTTGTCCTCATCGGAATGATTTCTGCTTGTATTGTCAACATTTTACTTTTGAGTTTACTATTGCTGTCATGTTAACTTTACCTCACAACATTAAGTCATCAGTTCAGGGATTTTGTGAGACTCAAATGAAACAATGAACTTAAAGTGCTTTAAAAATCTTAAAATGCTACATAAATTCCAGTTTATTATTATTATGATTATAATTATTTTCCTCTAACCACCATGTTTCCAGTTTGGTGATAAAGTCATTCTCTAGGCTTTATTTCACATTTCTGCTATTCCCAAGAAATGTTTATAGAATAATAAAAGGTGTATTGGTAAATGTTTTACAACAGGGCTTTTGAGGAAAAACACACATGCACATTCTTAAAACTTTAATTTGTATTATTAATACTTTGTGATGTTTAAATAATCAATAAAATGATGAAACAAGGATTATTTCTAACAATTTCCAATTTCGGAGATGTAAATACACCAAAATTAAAAAAAATATTTTATTTTCCCCTAGTTATATATAACAATAATTTTTAACATTTTAAATAAAGTTCTGAGTTTAAACTTCTATCCTTCTCTCTCTTCTCCCTCTCTGAGATAGTAAACAATCAGTCACAGGTTATACATATGCATTCATATAAAATATTTCCATATTCACACTAAAAATTTAACTATCATCTCAGAAGCTGATTATAGCTGAACTTCAGCTTACTCCCATTCTTTCTTCCCTTTGTCTGAAGCCCTTAAAATCTGCTTGTCCCAAATCTATGGTGGAAGTCTGATTATAATCTTGTTAGCCTTCTCTAATATAAAATCTATGATGAATTTATAATTTGCCTACAAGGATCCTGTCATTTTTATGCTAAAACTTAGTTTTTCTTTATTAGTCAGAATTTGGTTTATCTTTCTTTCCTTTTCATTCCTTGCATTTTTTGAAGGATGAAATTGCTATTAAATCAAGACACAATTTTTTCAGCTACTATGCTTTTACAGAGTTTCATCTTGATGTCCAAACAACTAATCAATCAACAAGCATTTATTAAATATATATTATATGTCAGGCATTTTATTAGGTTCTGATACTGTAAGTATAGTGAAAGAAACTGTCCCTACTTCCAAGAAACTGTAGCAGGTGGTCGCTGTGATGTCATTGCACTTGCTTTGTGATCTACTTTCTAATCTCCTCATCTAAAACTTTCCTGGGTCTGAAGTTTAGCCCTTTACAGTTAGTCAATTAATGTTTTATTACATACTTATTGAATGGATGTTGCCTCAGTCAAACTGGGACCTGTTAAAGATCTTATCTCAAAAAGGCCAAGATTTCCTATTGCATCCAGAGCCATCTCCTTTTCTATATATCTGGCCACTGGACTCAGATGGCTCTGAAGAGAAAAGTAAGGCAGGTAACCTTGCATACTCTCCCTCACTTAAATCCAATTCACTTGCATATCATGGCATCACCTCCCTAATGTCATTGTCTTTTTCGAGAAAAAAGGACAAACAATAACATTTTGTGTTTACTATGTTCCAAGCACTGTTGTAAGCTCTGGAGATACAAAAAACAAAAATAAAAATAAAAAGGCACAACACTATTCTGCTCATGAGGAACTCAACAGTCTAATGGGTAAGTCAATTTGCAAATATCTATGTGGCATAAGTCAGGAAGATCTGTTTACTTAATTTTGTTTGCCTCAGTTTTCTCATCCATAAAATGAGCTGCAGAAGGAAAGGGCAAAGAACTCTGATATCTTTGCCAAGAAAGCCCCAAATGGAATAACAACCAGTCAGACATGAATGAAAATATGAATAAACAACAACAAAAATGTACCGACAAGATAAATAGAATAAATTGGATACAATCAAGAAGGAAAACATTAGTATTAAGAAAATTTAGGGAATTTTTTATAGAAAGTAGACTTTCTAAAATTTGGAGGAAGTCAGGGAAGCCAGAAGGCAGAAATAAATGTTACTACCTATCTATTTTTCTTTTTGAATAATGTGTACCTTTTAAAAGTTTTAGACACGAATTCCATCCTACTAAGGATAAATGATACTTTTGAGGTCAAATTTCAAGGCAACAGATACTCTTTGATTACATACATTCTCTGTGAATGTATCCCTCCAGTTGTATACCTTGGTTAGAAATATCCCTGTGTGGGATCACTCTTCCCCTCTGATGCAATGCGAGTACTTCAAATACAGGAGGAAAATGTTTTGTTGCTGGTTATTATTATTATTTTTTTTACAATTCCATTTCACTAAATATCTCTTTTTTGAAAATATTTTGTCATCTGTCCATAAAAGGCAAATGTAGGCTCTCAAGATCCATGCTATGAACCCATCGAGTATCTTGAAATCTGAGTAACTCATTTCTCTGGGACATAATCTATAATTTTTTGGGGGTGGACAAGTACCATCAGGGATTCCACATCTCTTCTTTTCTGAATGTTCAGTTTCTTTAATAGTTTAGTTGTTTTTTATTTGGTTATTTATGTATATTAACTTTTTAATTCACCTTTCTTTATGAATCATATTGGGAGAGAAAGCTGAACAAAAACAAAAAATCATGAGAGGAAAAAAACCAGAAAATAGATGTGAACATAGTATATGTTGATTTATATTCCATCTTCATAGTTCTTTTTCTGGATGCAGATGGCATTTTCTATCTAAAATTTATTGAGATTGCCTTGAATTGTTGAAGCACTGAGAAGAACCAAGTCTTTCATAGTTGATCATCACAAATTCTTGCTGTTGTTGTGTACAACGTATTCCTGGTTCTGCTTCTTTCACTCAGCATCAGTTCATGTAAATCTTTCCAAGCCTTTCTAAAATCAGCTTGTTCATCATTTTTACAGAACAATAATATGTCATTATTTTCATATATCACAACTTATTCAACCATTCCCCCATTAATAAGTATTTACTCATTTTTCAATTCTTTGCTACTACAAAAAGAGCTGCTCTTTTACACTGGGTCCTTTCCCCTCCTTTATTATTTTCTTTGGATGGAGACTTAGTAGTGAGAATGTTGTTTAAGGATATGCACAGTTTTGTATGCCCTTTAAGCATAGCTCCAAACTGTTCTCCAGAATGATTGAATCATTTCACAGCTACACTAACAATGCATGTGTCTCAATTTTCCTATATCATCTCATTTATCATTACCTTTTCCTTTCATCCTAGCCCATATGAATGGTGTGAGATGGTACCTCAGAGTTGTTTTAATTTGCATTTCTCTAGTCAATAGTAATTCAGAGCATATTTTTATATGACTATTGATGGCTTTAATTTCATCATTGGAAAATTGTATATTCATATCATTTGACCATTTATCAATTGGAGAATGACTCATATTTTTATAAATTTAATACAGTTCTTTATATATTTTGGAAATGAGACCTTTATCACAAACACTGACTATAAACATTTTCCCCCAGCTTTGTACTTCCCTTTTGATTTTGTTTGTGTTGGTTTTAAATATTTTTTCAATCAATTTTTTGTCATTCTTTCTTGAAGAGAATCAGTTATATTGGGATACTAATATCATGACTTGCAAGTGAATTAAAGTGAGGTAGGACTGTGCAAAGTCATCAGCCTCACTCTCTCCTCTGGAGAAATCTGGGTCCAGTGGCAATTAAGATAATGAGATAGCACCGAATGCAGTGGGAAACCTTGGCCTTTAGAAGTTAAGGTCTTTCCCAGGTTTATATCTGTGGCAACACATATTCAGTGATTTGAGCTAAAGTAAAAAAATGAGGCAAAAATGGCAGTAATTATTATGAAAGTACCATTTGTGTGTATGTCTACATTTGCCCATGACTTCATAATCCTTAGCAATATAGGTTTCTTGTGAGCAAGGATTTTTTTTTATTCATTGCATTTGTATCCCTACAGTGCCTAGCCCATTATAAATATCTGATGATTGCTTTTGTATTTATTGATTAAATGATTGTCATTTTACTTATGACATTGCAAATCACCAGAAGTAGATAAGTGACCTCAAGTTTGGTAATAGTCATGAAGTTTTCTGTTATATCCCAGATAACAAGTATACGTCATTTTATTGCACTTCATTATGCCTCATAGACAGTGCATTTATTTTATTTCATTTTTGGAAATTAAAAGTTTATGTCAACCTGTTGTCAAACACATTTAACAGTGCCATTTTTCTAATAGCATGTGCTCACATCACATTTCTGTGTCACATATTGGTAATTCTCACAATATTTTAAACATTTTTATAATTATCAAATGTGTTATGGTGATCTGTGATCAGCAATCTTTGATCTTATTATTTAACTGTTTTGGGAGGCATGAACCACTCCATATAAAACGATGAAGTTAATTGATAAATGTGTTTATTCTGACTGGCCATTTCCCTCATTTCTCTCTCTCCCCTAGGGCCACTCTATTCCCAGAGACACAATAATCTTGAAGAATATTGCATTAACTTAACTGATAAAGCAGCAGTAGGTTTTGAGAGAATTGATTCCAAATTTGAAAGAATCAATCTGTTTGGCAAACTTCATTGTTGTCTTATTTTAAGAAATCGTTGTAGCCACTCCAACCTTCTGCGGCCACTATCCTGATTAGTCAACAGCTACCAGCATCCAGAAAAGATTCTCCACCAGCAAAAAGATTATGATTCACTGAAGGTTCAGATGAGAATTAGTATTTTTGGCAATAAAGTATTTTCAAATTAAGATATGTATACTTAAATTGACTATGGTATAGTTTAAATATAACTTTTATATGCACTGGGAAACCAAAAAATCCATGTGACTTGCTCTGTTGTGATGGTCTGTTGCCCAACACTTAATATTTCCAAGGTATGACTATATATGTTCTGAAAAGATAACTGATCTCTCTTTTATTTCATACCCATACTCTTTAATAGGGATTCACAGACACACTTCTATACTCTTCTGAATATTCCAGGATTATAGCAACACATCATCATTCCTTGGAACATAAGAAGCTTTTTTCTCTAAAAATGCTTCAGCTTCTCTCTCTAGAGGAAGAGACTCATATAACTAGCTCCAAAGATTCAGTAGTGCTTCTTCTCCATCATACTCCAATTTCCACACCCAAGTAAGAATTTTCCTTTACCTCTATATGTTTTCTTCTCTGTTTCTTTCCTAAAGCCTGTATTAGATAATACTTTACTTTTACTAATTATCTAGAGAGTAAAAATTAATTCTGCTCTATTATTTGATATCATGAAGATATATCCTGGCTTCAAGGCTTAACCTCTTAAAGTCTGTGTGGAATAATAGAAAAATAAACATTGTAAACCAGGAACTAAAAGATTCAGTCAGTTTTCAGTCCCAATTCTGCCCTTAAGCAACTGGGTGCCATTAGTAATTTAGGACTCAGTTTCTTTATTTTAAAATGAAAATAGAGACTACATGCCATAGACAACCAGTATCAAACTTTTGAAAATCTGAGTTGAAGCCTATGTATGTTGGAGCATACATGATATAGGACAGGTTTCTTAACCTTTCAGTGTTTCTAGGCAACTCAAAGACAGAGAGTTTCAGAAAAGGTGCTTGTTTGCTATAGTAGAGGAAGATTCCTTATCTAGTGTCTTATACCAATGAAATCACAAATTCATGCCCTGCATCCACCCATAAAAATGAACATAATATTTGAACTGCCTTCCTCATGGGTTCATTTGTAAAAATCAAAGGAAATAATATATGTGAAAATGCTCTGTAAATTCTTAAGTGCCCTATGAGTACAAGGAATAATTGTAATTATATCTCCTCTGTCTCTTTGGAGACAGAAGAGAGATATAATAACAGAGATGTGCATATAGTAGGTGGACAGTGAAAGCAGTTGATTGAATGATTGTTTGATTAGGTCTTAAGTGAATAATATGTAATCAAGAAATGACTGTAATTTAAAAGTTTGGATTCCATTATTTCAGGGGTATTGAGGGACTTTTGGAATCCTGAGAAGAAATGAATCATATCTCATATCCTATCATATATCAAAAAAGATAGCAATACTATTAATGGTATCACCATGGAGATTAAATCTCCAGAACTCCACAGTGTCAGATGTTAATAATGGTACTGATAATAGTGGTGTGGATGGAGGTTGTGATTTATTTCCCAAGCAGGGCATTGGGACATTTTGGTACATCACAGATATTGATGTACTTGAATATTCTGCATGTACTGCAACATTCTTGCATGTACTGCAACATTCTTGTATACACTGCAACATTCTAGACTTCTTTTCACATTTTTCAATTTGTGATAGAAGGGACAATAATTGTTATGACTATAGTAGAGGACAGAGGGGGAAAATTCCAATTTATACAAATATAAACAAATGTAGAGTTAAATGTGAGTGAATTTAGACAAAAATAATTTAATATGTTTCATTGTGTGACAATGGCAGTCATATGTATGTTTCTATACCAGATTGACTCAAAGTACCTGACTTTGATCAGATAAAAACAGACTGAAGTATCTTTCCTGATCTACCTTCAAGGATGTTCGTAGGAAAACACTTCACAAACCTTAATCCATGACAGTTGTGTGTTATGTTTTGTGCCAAGTATATGCATCTAATTGTTCACTTCGGTTTTATTTTTAATTCTACACTTTTAAAGAATGAGTTTGGCTAGAAGGGAATGCATAAAACTTGTAAATCATTAAGAGCAAACATCACTGACTATTAGAAATATTAAAGAGGCTTTTGGTACAGAGAAAATCAAATGTTTAAAGGCTCATTCAAGCCTGTAGTGAAATAGAATCAGTTGCACCAAAGTACCAAGTCAAGTATTGTAAAAATGAAGATATATATGGGCAAACTTTTGTTATAAAAGCCCAATTAATAAGAAAATAACTTGGAAGGGATATGACAGCTAGCAAGTTGTTATTTGATTCCTCTACAATATTATATATAAGCTTCTTGGGGTTGGGAAAATAGTAAGATCACCAGTAAACCATTAGCTGATAAATATAGATAGAAAGAAAAAAATATTTCTTGAGCTCAAGACAATATAAAGACTGGAATATTGAAGATTGGAAAAAAAACAACTAATATTTATTGATGAAACTTAGTTTTTAGTTCAAGATCCTATCAAAGTTTTCCAGAAGTCCATGTGATCCTATAAACAAAATTATTAGATTTTAACACATCCAACCTAAAATGTTTTGGAGACCGTTTCACTTTCAGTAAGCCTGGAAGCCTTGTTTTAATTTAGAAAATGATAAACTCTGATTAGTGTGAAAATACATTTAATATAAACACAGAGAATATGTATGTATTCTCTCTAAAAATAAATAGAACTGTGAAACTTTACAAATGGAGATGGAAAATGTATATATAATATGTACAAAAATATATAGCACTTCTTTTTGTGGGGGCAAAAAAACACTTCTAGAATCTAATAGGATAGTAATCAATTGGGGAGTGGCCAAACAAGTTATACTACTTGAATGTGATGCAATATTGCTGTGCTGTAAGAAAGGAAGAAATAGTTGATTTCAAAGGAAATTGAAAAGATTTCTATGGACTGATGCAAAGTGAAGTGAAGAGGACCAAAAGAAAAAAATATATATATATATATACTATAATATCAATATTTAAGAAAAAAACACTGAAGATTTACAATCAGAAGAATTATAGAATAAGCAGAACCAGGAGAACAATTTATACAAAAGCAATCAAGCTGTAAGGAATATCACCAATGTAATGATCATCCTTAATTTCAGAGGATTAGTGAAGAAGCCTGTAACTATTTTAACTATTTTCTGACAGAAAGATGATGGATTCAGGGTGAGAATGAAAAACAAGTGTTTTTTTTTTTAATATAGGCAATGAGGGAATTTGTCTTGAATGTTCATATTTGCAGGAGGAAGAGAAGATAGATTTCTATTCATTAAAATTATAATTTAAATGAAAGTTAAAAAATCTTAAATTATCTCACTTTTAAAAAGAGAGAGAACACTTAAATGCAGCTTTTTGTCATGCCCCATGAGATAAATATATTTTAATGGACTGAGAAAATATGATTTAAATCCCACTGAAAATCTATGACCTGCAATCAAAGCTAGACTTGAAAAAACTGATTATTTTTCTAATATTGATGTGAGAATAGCATGATTTCATGATGAAGAATCAAGTTCTCTCTATTTTTTTACATTATATATATATATATATATATATATATATAATGTAAATCTTATCAATTCAGTGTCATCATGAAAAATGAGCTTGCAGCAAGAGGAAGACATTGCATATTAAAAGTTTCTAAAGATGTAGAAAAGTTATAAGGTTTATTATAGATCAATACATTTACCTATTTTAAAATACTTATACCCATAACCTTATATGTGTAATTACTTTTTATTAAAGCTTTTTTTTTGCAAAACATATGCATAGATAATTTTTCAACATTGACCCTTGCAATGCCTTCTGTTCCAAATTATTCCCTCCTTTCCCACCCCATCCCCTAGATGGCAGGTAGTCTAATACATGTTAAATATGTTAAAATATATATTAAATCCAATTTATATGTGTAATTTTATGGGGAAGTATATACATGATTGCTGGTACTGATTATACAGGATGCAGCTACAGATCACTAGTTAATTCAAATTGTAAAGTACTTGTGAAGGTATATAATGCGTTTCTGGGTCAGCAACAGAAGTACACAGAAAGACAAGTCTATGGTTGGCTGGGAGAAGGAGTAAAGTGGCCCTCCTTCATCCCCTTCTTTCACTCTGCAATGCATGTCCTAATAAGTCTATAGGTACATTGTAGAAATAGTAATGTGCTTAGGCAACTGGTTAAGTGAATACAGTACTGAGTCAAAAAATATGAGTTCAAATTCAGCCTCAGATACTTACTGGCTGTGTGACCCAGGGCCAATGATTTAATTTCTTCTGTCCTGTTTTAGTAACTGTAAAATAGGGATAATAACAATAAATGCTAGCCAGATATTCAAGTATCCTCTATCTTTCCCTATAATTTTTCAGAACTTTTTGGTCTAGACATACAATGAGGGCCAAGTGCAGCAATTGTCCATAACTTATGCTGATCATAATGTTGCACGCTGTTGGCAGAAGGGATCTCATAAATTCCATCATTAGCTTTTTCCCAGTCATTAAGTGGGGTGGAAAAAAACATTCTTAGGAGATCTCAGTGAGGGAAAGACTGAGTTTTATTATAGATCTTCTTTAATGATCTGTTGCCTTCAATACCCATTGTGAAGCTGAGGAACTAAAATAAAAACATCATCATACTATTGTTGTTAATACCAGGCAGCACTAAGTGGGGAGAGTGTATTTTAAACACAATTTTGGGAGTGGGAAGAGGTGAGGGGAAAAGGAGACATGTTTAAAAATAGCTCAAAAAGAGCTCTTATTCATGTCCAGAAAACTATTCATTGTTAGTTAACTTGGGTTCCAAGGCCATCACATCAGGTTTTTTTTTTTTTTTTAATCAAAGGACCTTGGTTTTATCTTCCTCTTCCAGAAATCAATATAATCCAAATCCATTTCATTTTAGAAGTACTGTTTTAATATAGCTTTTATTTTAAAAAAGCATTTTAAAATGGGCTGAACTGATATGGGAGAGGAAGAATCAGCTGATTTTTACATCCTTGGATTGGAAGAGAATCAATAGTCTTCGCCTCATGGTATTAGATCATTTCTTTGAATGAAAGCATTAAACTACTTCACAACTTTAAAATATAGCTTATTAACCTGGCTGTCGGGTGAAACTTATTTATCTCTTCTCAAAATAATATTTTTAAATGAATAAAATAAAATATGCAGGATCACAAAGGAAACCAATTATATTTAAATAAAGCGATTTCCTTCCCCAACCTTTATTTGTATTGATAGATCTCTTAGACGTCTGTTCATGAAGTCTTTCTTTAAAAGATCAATTACTTCAGCAATAAAATATAAGCTATAAGAGGGTAGGTAGTGTTTCATTTTTTATCTTTGTATACCCAGTATCCAGCTCTGAATTTGGTACATAAAAGAAGTTTAATAAATATGTATTGATTTTTCATCTATTTAGATAATCTTTTCCTCTCTGGTACAAATCATTAGATTTGCAAGAATGTTGGTAGATAGTCTCCAGGTGTTGCTATGGGGAAAACAATTCATAATCTGGAGAATACCTTGATAGAAAAAGCCTTTTTGCAATTAGGTAGCTAGACTGATTCTCTTATAGCAGGAATACATCAAATAAATCAATTCATTGCTGGGCCTATACTTTTCTGCTTAGTAAAACCTAAGCTTGTGCCTTTCTAACATAACTTCTGAAAACCCAGAATCATTTCCCCACAATGATGATTCATTAGAGTAATTTAGTGGTGGTGGGGGGAGACATTATTACCTTCTCTCCCCACTTCCCCACTTCACCCCATAGAAATGAAAACTTTATCTGGAGTGGATCACTCATAAGACCTAGCAGTGGATTCTTTGGAAGATATACTGCAAGAGAAGTGAGTTTTTATATATGTAAGAAGGGGGTAGAAAGAAATACCTGAGGCTTGGATCAGGGGCAGATGGGTGGTTCAGTGGTTAGAGCACCAGTTCTACAGTTAGGAAGACTCCTTTTACTGAGCTCAAATCTGGCCTCAGAAAGTTACTTAACTTGGCATGTTACTTAACCCGGTTTGTCTATCTCAATTTCCTCATCTGTAAAATGAGCTGGAGAAGGAAATAGCAAATCACTCTAATGTCTTTGCCAAGAAAACGTCAAATGGGGTCTCAAAGATTCAGATGTGACTGAAAGAACTAAACAACAACAGTATAATAGTGAGGGATCTTGAAGAGAAATTGTAGAATTGGATTTCAATGGAGAAGAGCAGAGAAAGGCAGAATAGAAGACTTAGAAAATAGCCTTTGCCTTATTTAGTATTTGTTTTTAATTTTCACTTGTAGACAAGCCTATTGTCAGTGTTTCAGGATACTGATAAAAGTACACCTGAGAAAATAGAGAAGACCAAAAATACAATTTTCCCTGAGATTTTTGATGCAGTCATTGTTGCTGAAGCTTCAAGTGTTTTAGGCATTTAAGACCTTAGGCAGCTTAGAGAACAATCTAGAGCACAATATTTCCCTAGGGTTGTGCACACCCCAGGGAAACAGTAGGTTTACTTGGAACCCATCAAAGTCTGTCACTGCTCAGCTATGAAGTAGGCTGGCATTAGGACTGTTTCTCTTTCTAGCATAAAAAATTCTGAAATTGCAGTGTAGTGAGCTAATGCAAATACCAGCCCTGAGGCATGCTGGTATTTGCAAACAAGTATTCTTAAACCACAGATAGCCTCAGAATATGAGAGACATTCATGCCCTCATTAGATCTTTGGCAAAAGCTTCTTGTTTTATTGTCCCACATTTTGACTATTTTGTCTACTCATTCGTGGTAACATCTTGAATGAAGTAGTTCTATATGTCTTTTACAGGCATGTTTGTAACTCTGAAAAGATCTGGGGTGATGATATGAGTTTTATCAAAATTCATTTTAACACTTACTATGCATAAGTTATTCTCTCACAGTAATTAGGAACTAGAAAGGGAAATGGAATATGTACTTGTTTTAATTTTGACTAGATCTAATTTAATTGGTTTAGGAAATGAAATGACTCCCTCTACCAATGAAAATCAGAATCTACTTTGTGACTAAACGTCTTAGAGAATTTCCTACATCCTTTTTATAGATGAGGAAACTGGGGTTCAGAGAAATCAAATGACTTGCCCCAAATAATAAAAACAGTATATGCTGGAGATAAAACTTGAATCCAGATCTTTCTGACTCTAAGATCACCTATGTCACAACATGTCAATCTCTGGATGGGGAATGGACTGGAATTAGATGTATAAGATTTAGGTAAATAATTCAAGAGGAAGGATCTTTCCAGACAGGATAACTGATTTCAGCAAAGATACTATGGTGAAAATGCTCTAGTATAATTCAGGGGATATGAATATATGAAAAAATAACAACATAAAGCAGTCCCAAATAAGTGATATAGACCAGATCTGGAATTTAGGATAGGGAATGTAAAGAGATTGCCTATTATACGCTTTAAAAAATAAAAGCATATAGTATTTTAAATCAGAATATTCGACTATCCATGTCATAGGAATATAAAAATTTTTAGGGGTGCATGTCATATTTTTGATTAAAGCTTTTTTATTTTCAAAACATATGCAAGGATAATTTTTCTTTTTTTCTTTCTTTCTTCTTTTTTTCCTGAGGCAATTAGTATTAAGTGACTTGCCCAGGGTCACACAGCCAGGAAGTATTAATTGCCTGAGGTCAGATTTAAACTCAGGTCCACCTAATTTCAGATCTGGTGCTCTATCCATTACACTAACTAGCTGCCTCCATGGAAAATTTTTTCAACATTGACCCTTGCAAAACCTTCCAAATTTTCCCTCTTTCCCCCTATTTGGCAAGCAATCCAATATAGCCATTTATTCTGTGATAAATCACCAAGTTGTTATAGTGAAGGCTGAGGGACTCTGGGGTATAATAATAATACATGTGGATGAGAGAAGAGAAGGTTTTGAACCTTGCTTAGGGTATACAATTGCTTGCTCTCAGCTCTAAACTCCCTGCCTCCTGAACACTAAGTGCCTCAGAAATTCAGGGAAACATTCAGAAACTGAGAGTTGACAGTTGCAAAATGTTGATAATGGAGGTGGGAACTGAGTCTTTAAAAGCAGTTAGGTTGTAGGTGAATGAAAAATAGAGGTCATGTCCTTCCTGGCTAGGGACATAATGTCAGCTAAGGTATCATAAAGGAAATACCCTGAGTAGATAAATGTGACTAAATCAGAAATGGCCTTGGTGGAAGTCAAGCATGTCAAAGCTCTAGATGTCACTTGTAAACCAGACTACGGAGTTTTGACTTTATAATATAGGGACCAGGAGCCATTGAAGAGTTTAAAGCAAGGAAGTGACATATAGAGTTATATTTTAGAAGGCAAATATGCCAGGGAATGTCAGCATAAAAGGTGAAGTTCAGTTACTAGACACATGATCAGTGACTTCTGCGTGGGAGGTAGAAAGGTGGAAAGGGTGCTGAATTTGCATTCAACTTTATCTTCCTTCCTGTCTGTCTACCTTAAGCAGCTGGTTCTGACTCACTTACCAGCAGAGGTATCAAAGAAGAAAAATGATACACATGACATTACATTTCATTTGCTCTCTGGATCTGTCTAGGAGGCAGATCTATCTAGACTCTGCACAATCCTGACAAACTGTCCCCTAATGCTCTGACTCCTTAGAATTCTTTCAGGTCCCATGAACATAGGATTATAGGATTCAAAGTAAGAAAAGAACTGAGTGGTCATTTACTGAAACGTTTATTTTACAGATGACAAAGGGGAAGCTGAGGGGTGGGGTGTGGGAGAGGAGGAAAAGCAAGGCTGCAACTCTTTCTGAATATTTGCATCTGGTCTCATGCATGAAAACTGAAGAGTTGTAGAACTGATCTGTAAGAAGAAAATTCCAGAGAGAGAAATGGAAAAATATTCTAGTATCTTTGTCAAGAAAACTCCAAACAGGGTCACAAAGAGTTTTATGTGGCTAAAACAACCGAGAAACAGCAACAAAATCATATGGTTAGAGATAGCATTTTTTCATTTGTTACTTAGTTGGAATAGTCTGCATATTGTATGGAGCAGTTGCTCTCTCTTTCCAGCTATGGTTATGAAGCATAAATGTCCTGTTCACTCATAATGAATTGAACTGAGTGAACTTTCCCTTTTCCCCCATTTTAGACTCTGTAGCTCAGAGAAGTAGTTTAGAGATCTGAGATATTTTTGCTAATTAGAACAGTAGATAGAGCACCAGACATGGAGTCAGGTAAGAAAACCTGTATACAAATTTGATTTCAAGCTTTTGTTAGCTCTGTGATCCTGGGCAAATGACAAACCTTACTTTCCTTAGTTTTCCTCATCTATAAAAATTGTAATGATTGTAAATATCTTAATTTAGTCAGAGTTGTTGTGAGAATCAAATAAGATAATAATTATGAATCCCTTAGCATAATATCTGGTACTTTGTAAGTACAATAAATGTTAGTTATTTTTGGTTCTAGTTGTAGGAAGTAGAATTCACTACCATGCAATAGTGACTCTGGAGACAGGATTCTAGATGTTGCTGCCAGGAAAGAAGCTTTCATAAGCCAGAATGTCTGGGACTTGTAAAGTCCAGATGGGCTTTGGACTTTTGAACTTGGTGGGACTGTGTTACATAGGAACTAAGCTAAGCTATGAACCTAATCCTCTTCTCCTTCCTAGAAACAGAAGTAGTAAAAGGGAGGAATCAAATGCTCTGTGTGTTGGGATATATTTGTTCTTGATACACATTTAAAGTAAATATTCCTTCCTAAAAGCTAATCTGACTGTGAATTGGTTAAGTGGAACTGGGGCACAATGGATCTCTAAAACTGGGGGAACATGAAGAATCCTGGAAAAGGAGTCAAAGAAAACATATTTAGCCTTCAGGCAGTGTGGGTCAAAATAGTCACTGTCATACTATGAATAATGAAAAGTTCACTGTACAGGATGTTAACTGACCTGCATTCCAATATTGGCTCTGCCCTAGCTTTGGGACCAGTAACTTTGGTTCTTTGGGAAGACATTTCCTGTTTTGTTAAATAAAAAGGTTAAATTCAATATCTTGATTTCTTTTTCTAGATCAAACATTCTGTATTTCGCAATGTTTCCAGGTGTCAACCCTGAGTCTTCGAAGGTCAAACTAACTAGGTGCTCCAGAATCCTAGAGCCAAGAGACTTTAGAAATGACCTAACTCAATTGTCTCATTTTACAAATGAGAAATCATGGCCCAGAAAAGTCAGCTGATTTGCCTTCAGTCCACAAAGTTAGTAAGTGACTGAGCAGGTATGCAAACTGCAGTCTTCTGCAGCACCATTAACACTACTTTATACTTGCTCATCTGCAGAAAAATTAGAATTGCTCTTTTTGGCTGTTTTGACTTCTCCCAGAGCATGATGGATAATTGTGATCAAGTTCTATAACTTTCTGTGACTTCTAGGTCTCAGTCTGTTCAGTGGAGGTCATTCTGCCCGCTTTGCAGAGGTTGTTTTGAGGGTTTGTTCGATAGTGTATGATTGCCAGTGAGAACTGCAGGCAATGATGAGAGTCTGAGGCATATCAGGTGGGTTGGGCTGATTTACTGTACATTGCTAAAATGAAAAACAATAAAACATGAAATAGATTTCGTTCTCCAGACAAGAACAAATAGGACAGTGGGCAGATACTCTGATATTCAGCCCTGGAGCTGTAGGTATCTGTCCTCCTGGAAACATTAAACAATAGGAACAAAAAGCCTTTTCAGCTCTGAAAAGAAGAAACTAGTTTAAGAAAGCTGCTGCCTTCAAATCAGAAAAAGAACCTATCTGCATTAATGAAATGTAAAAATGCAAAAACAAAACTGTAACCCAAAGGGATGGAAATAAGTTAAATCACACTTGCTGCCTGTGGTAGAAACAAGAGGACAAAGTAAATTGAGCAGCTGTATGCACAGAGGGGAAGAGCAGAGATCCCCACAGGGTGGCATGTTTTCCACAATGAACTAGACTTTAGGGTTGTGAGGGCTGGAGCTACATCTTTATGCCCCACAAGACTGAGCCCCATGTATATTTTTTTGAGATGCTACATATTAGCTATGTGACCTTCTGTGAGCATGAATTTAAAAAAATAGTCATAATCGTTCTTGCACTTATCATGTCAAATTGTTGTTAGGTAGATAATACTTTTTAAATTTCAAAATACTATAAAGGGTTCTTTCTATGAAGTCTATGCATGCCTAAGGAATCTGTGGCTAGATTTTAGAAGTTCTCTGATTTTGGATAGTAAAAGAAAACACCATCTTTATTTCATGGTTTGCTTTGTAATTCTATGTATTTTTAAAGATATTGTTCTGCAAAGGGATTCCAAGGTTACACCAGACTGTCAAAGGGATCCACAATGCAGAAAAGGTTAAGAAACACTTATAGCCCTATGGTGGTGATCATGATAATGCTTATTAACTATGTGTTGATTAGTCAGTAAAATCAAAAAGTGCTGGTAATAGACATCTGATTTTGAATACTGGCTTTGACATTTACAAGTGTGACTATGGACAAATCACTTAACTTCTTTTTATATAATGTTTTCTCATCTGTAAAGTGGAGATAATTGTACTTGTCCAACCTCAACAGAGTTGATTTTAGGAGAATATTTTGCAAACCTTAAAATACTATGAAAATGTGAGTTATTATTCTTATTACATAGCTGTTTTTCCTCATTTATTTTCATCAATCAGTAATAGGAAAAAAATATGAAAGAAGCCAAAACTTAGAATCAAAGATTTATTCCTACAAGTGACTTTATAGATCCTTTGGTCCAGCTCTCTCATTTTACAAATAAGAACATTGAAGCCCAGAGAATTGGAAATGCTTGATCACAGGTAGTAAGTGACAAAATAAAGATTTAACAGGTCCTCTAATTCTGGGATCAGCACTTGTTCTATTTTACCATGCTCTTTTCTTGTTTTAATTTCTCCCATCTTCCATTTTTAGTGAGATCTTTCTCAGGCACAGTTTCTCATCTCTCCCATGCCATTCAACCTTTAGGAGTTCAGTGTTCTTATTCCCTCTTCTCTTTTAACTATTAAAACTTATAGTTCTAGGTAGATTGAAAGTGGTAAAAGTCTGGAAGATCTGAGTTAGAAATTGTCCTTAGTCACTTACTGTCTATATGACCCGGGATGGATAAACTCTCAGCCTCGTTTTGTTATTTGGAAAATGAAAATAATACTAGCACCTACTTCATAGGACTGTTGTGAGGCTAATATGAAATGGCATCATAAAGTGCTTTGCAAATATTAAGATACTATATAAATGTTAGCAATAACAATGCTGATAATGTTGATTCATATTATGGTGTTCATGATGGGTGAGATCTTAATGTATTCCCTCTTTATTGGCCTAATAAGATACTTCTGGCAAAATAGCATAGTGAATTGTGAGAACCCAGTTCCTGAGCATCTCAGGGCAGTGAGAAAGAGAAAGAGAGACACAGAGAGAGAGAGAAACAGAGAGAGAGAGAGAGAGAGAGACAGAGACAGAGAGATAGAGAAAGAGATACACACAGAGACAGACAGAGAGACAGAGATGGAGAGAGAAAGAGAGAGACAGAGACAGAGAGAGAATGAGAGAGACAGAGACAGAGAGACAGAAACACAGAGAGAAACGGAGACAGAGACATACAGAAAGACAAGAGACACAGAGAGAGCTTTGGAGGAAGGTTAGGTAGCAAGTCATAACTAAAAGTTCTGTAGGAAAATCATCTGAGGAATGATGGGAAACTCTCAAGAATGAATTTCTGAAGACCCAAAGAACATTTTGATGAGGAAGAAAAACAATCACTAAAGAGACTGATGTAGCTGTTCAGAGAACTTACCAATAAACTTAAGTATAAAACACATATATACAAAAATAGGGAACAGAAGATGTGTTACAAAACTGCAAAAACAAGGTCATGGTTGCTAAATAGCAGAATAAATTGAGGTGGAGAGGAAAGAGAAAAAAAAAAGAAAGCTGTTCCCTCCTTTCTTAAGGTGTATTGGAAGAGGAGGGCTTACAAGACTGGATCACAACTCAGGATGACTGGGCATGATAACTAACAAGAGAGATAACAGAGTCTCTCAATACTCTTTTTTACTTTGGAGGCTATGTGACATAGTGGAGAGAAGCCCTGGGAGGTCAAAAAACCTGGGTTCAAATTTCACCCCTGGTGCATGCTGGCTAGATGATCCTAGAAAAATCATTTAAATGTTGAACATTTCCATGAAACTCTTTAAGATGCGAAGTTGCAGAATAGGTACCTACCTATCCTGACAGTAAGGATTTCCACTTCTAGGAGTTTCCTATGTCAATGAAATCACAGGTACTACCGCTATCCATTCTCTGCCAAGTATAATGACTTTGAACTAGAAAGAACATAGAAATAATGGCTACAAACTAGATATTAATATAGTTGTTATATTATAGGCAACCAGTTTTCATATGCAAGATAAAAAAATTGATAACAGGAGGGCATTGTTACTTTTTCTGAATTTGTCATCTTCCCAAGATGGATTAAATAAATAAATGTACATATACAAACATATTATGTACTGAAAAAAACTGATGCCTCTGCTTAATCTACCACCCTCAGTGCTAATAACATAATGAAAACAGATACATTCAGACATGAAGGAAAGGGAGAGAGAGAGACAGAGAGAGAGAGAAAGAGAGAGAGAGAGAGAGAGAGAGAGAGAGAGAGAGAGAGAGAGAGAGAAAGAGAGAGAGAAAGAGAGAAGACAAGGACAAGGACAAGGAGGAGAGAGAGAGGGAGTGATGAGGGAGGGGAAGAGAATAGATTGAGGAAACTATAGTCAGAAGTTGGACTTCAAATTCTAGTTATATTCTAGAATGTATTATTGAAAAACAAAACAAAGCACAATATGGTTAGTGAACATTCAGGAAAGTAAGAAGGTAATTACAAAGAATTAGACATTTACAAAGTTTTTCAGTTCCTAATTTTCCTACCTCCCCCTCCCTTTTCCCTTGAGAAGGCAAGAAAAATAAAATTTGTTACAAATATATAGTTAATGTAAATAAATTTCTTCATCAGCCCTGCACACACACACAAAAAGCTTCAGTCTGTGTTCTGTGTCCATCAGTTCTTTGAATATGGGCAGCAAGTTTTAGCATATTCTCTGAAACAGTGGTTGATCATCTAGCATGACTTCATCAATAACTAAATTTATATCCTTTTTTGATGGGTTGCTAAATAGGCAGATTAGAGGAACTGTGTCTGATTTTTGCAAAGCCCTTGATGAAATATTTCTGGAGCTCCTATGAAAAAATGGAGAGATGTGAGCCAAATGTTAGGACAATTAGATAGATTCAGAGCTAATTGAATGGCTGGGTTCCAGAAGTCATAATTAATAGTTTGATGTGAACTCTAATGGACTGTTTCAGGGTTTTGTGCCATGCCTTAAGCTATCTAACATTTCCATAAATGACTTGAATAAAGGCATGGATGACATACTTAATCAATTTGCAGATGAAAGAAAGATAGAGAGGGTGTGAGAACAGCTAATATATAAAATGGCAGATTCCTAAAATATTATGGCAGATCAGAAAACCGAGTTGAACAAAATAGCATGATAAATATACATTTGGAATTGATGAATCAACCTTAAAAGTACAAAGTAAGTAAGATATGGCTAAAATGGGCAGTTGGAAGATCTGGGTTTTTTGTTTTGTTTTGTTTTGTTTTGTTTTTTAATAGATTACAGATTCTAAAGAATTCTGTTGGCTGATATGGGTATTGAAAAAAGTTATATGATCTAGATTAAAAGAAGCAGAGAAAAAAGAATAATGTTAAGATACTGCTCTGGTCAGACCACATCTTTAATAATGTATTCTGCTCTTGGAGCAGAATTGAAGGCGCTGATTAAGTTGAAGAGCATTTAGAGAAAGACAACCGGGATCTTGAGGAACCATAGGTTCATATTATATGGATATCAACTGAAGGAATTGGAGATCTTTAGGTTTGAAGATTAGGAGAGGCTCAGAGGGAATGTAAGAAGTATCTTCCAGAATCTGAAAGAGTATGAAATGGATAAAACAGTAGATTTGATTCAGTTTGATATTAGAATGTAAAACTAGGAGCAGGGTATGGAAATTGCAAAAAAAGGCAAATTTAAGCTTAATAATAGGAAAAATGATATTATCATTAGAAGTACTGAAAAGTGGAATTGGCTTCCTTAGGAGGTAGTGGTTTCCTCCGCAGTAGAAGTTTTTAAGCAAAGTCCTAAAGGCCATTTGTAGAATACTTTGTTGTAAAAATTACTTTTGGGTTGCTTGGATTTGCTTTCAGCTTTGAAGTTTTATGATTTTTTTGTGGAAAAAAGTAACCAAAAAGCCTCATGGAAAAAAAAATAACCAAAGATATAAACAAACAAAACAATAATAACGACAGCAACCACCAACTCCCAACATGATTAAACATTGTCTTAAAAAAAATGAAGATACTAGAAGGGAAAAAATAACATTAACAATGGTTTCCAATATTAAACTAGAATGATCCTGAGACACATAAACTTTGATAATAAATGCATTTAAGGAAACAAAGGGTGAATTGACATTAGTAAAGCAGGAAAAAGACATAATTGCCTTAGTTAAGGACAATACCTTGACACCAATAAGAGAATAGTGCCTGACATTTATACAAAGCTTTAAAGTTTAAGCATTTTAAATTATTCTCTCATTTGATTTTCACATCAATGCTATGAGATTGTGTTGTTATTATGTCCATTATTAGAAGGGGAAACTGAGGCCCCAAAAGTTAGTGATTTATCTAGTGTCACTCAAATACTCAAATAAATCTGTGATCTAAAATAATCAATTTATTATGTGCCAGGTATTCTGCTATACTTTGGAAATACAAAACCAAAACTAAAAAAAAATTCTTCTAAGCCTCCCCCAAACCAAAAAATTACAACAACAACAACAACAACAACAGCAACAACAAAACCCCCACAAACCTGACAATCTCTGCCTTTAAGGAGTATATATTCTAATAAGGTGATCATATTGCCTCTCATTCTCATGCTCATCACAAACCCAGTTTGCCTTCTTATTCTATCCTATTGTTTTCTTACTTTTTTTTTACTCCTATCCTTCTTCATGTTCTTTACTTATATGCTGCAGTTGGCTCCTATTTACTTCTAGTCTCCATGTCCCACGGGTGGTATTCTTTTAAGACTGTAGGATTTGATGTCTTTTAGTCATATGTCATCTCTAGTAGAATATTCTATGGTTGTTCAACCCAGGGTCAAAACATAAGTACCTGAGAAGTATTCGAATCTAAATGTCCCTAACTCTAGAGTCTATGCTTTATTCATATATCTCACTATTATACTCTTTTTTTTAAATTTAATTTTATTTAATAATAACTTTGTATTGACAGAATCCATGCCAGGATAATTTTTACACAGCATTATCCCTTGCAATCACTTATGTTTCGTTTTTTTCCCCTCTCCCTCTCCTCTCCCCCCCAAGATGGCAAGCAGTCCTATATATGTTAAATATGTTGCAGTATATCCTAGATACAATACATATTTGCAGAACCGAACAGTTCTCCCGCTGCACAGGGAGAATTGGATTCAGAAGGTAAAAATAACTCGGGAAGAAAATCAAAAATCAAATAGTTCACATTCATTTCCCAGTATTCCTTCTTTGGGTGTAGCTGTTTCTGTCCATCATTTATCCAATGAAACTCAGTTAAGTCTCTTTGTCAGAGAAATCCACTTCCATCAGAATACATCCTCATACAATATCGTTGTAGAAGTGTATAATGATCTCCTGGTTCTGCTCATCTCACTTAGCATCAGTCCATGTAGGTCTCTCCAAGCCTCTCTGTATTCATCCTGCTGGTCATTCGTTACAGAGCAATCACTATTATACTCTAATGGCAGAAATCCAGCCATCAGAAAAAAAGTATGTGTCTGTGTATGTGTTCGTGTGTCTTTGTGTGTGTGTGTGTGTGTATTCATGCATATGCCTGTGTGTGAGAGCAGTGATATGGATTTCATGTCAATACTCCCCAGTTATATCACCTTCTCAGTGATCTCCTTCTTCATACAGTCTGTCAATATTTCAACAAGTAATGAGCTAGTCAAATGTGGCTCAAAATTCAGTAACATTTTTGCTATAAAAAGGAGTGCAGACTTTGTTGGCATGGACAATATAAATAGACAACTTTATATCAAACATCCATATGATAATGTCTGCCTTGGACTAACTGTGGGACTTCAGACAAGTCATATTCTTTGGACCTTAGTTTTCTCAGTTTTAAATAAGGGAATTTTACCAAATGTCTGTTAGCAAAGAGGTTTTTTTAAAATGGTGAAATCTTAAAAAAATTTCCATGAATACTTTTAACAATCAATAAAGAGAAGAAAAATGAATAAAATCCCAGTGCATTACATTTCTTAAATGTTTTGAGTGGGAGAGGGAAATGTGACCAGTTAACAATCAGAGTTCTGTGAATCATCATGGGTTAAAATAAAGAAAAAGAATGCTGTTGAATTAAGCTATGAATCTTCACACTTAAAGCATGATCTTCTCAATTACACTCTGACCTTAATAGGGTGGTGGTATTTGGGTGAATATGTAGGGTAGTTGCCAGTTGTCATTTTATAGTGGCAGTTTCCTTCCTAGATAAGTAGAGGAAGTAAACTCCAGAAAACTTTAGCTATTAACAAAAGTATGAGGTTATTAAAGCCAACTTTTTCAAAGTATGTGCATGGATAGGGAAGAAGGAATGAACAACAAATCCCTGGGTGAGAAATTAGTCCTTCTAAATAAGCACCTTGTACAAGCTACCACACAGAATCATCCTTCTTTTCTTGAAGCACTCATACTTTTATATGGAGCTGTCAGGCAAACCATATGCTTTGTCATATTGTACTAAAGTACATTTGCTGAGAGTCATTTCATTTTGTCATGGCATCTTTTGGTAAGCTTCAGAATAAGCAAACCATTGGCTTCCTTTTATGGGAAACTTTATGTCTGTCAAAGTTCAAGTACATCCATTATGGCAACTGATGCTCATAACAATGCTGCAAGCAAGTCTGGAAGATATTAGCATTCCCATTTTAGTGAGCAAAGAAGGAAGGCATGGAGAAGAAAATTGACTTTTCCCCAAATCCCAGTGCTGGAAAGAAGAAAAGAATCAGGTTTCCTGATTTGGAGTTTATTTCTCATTCCTCTAAACTACAATTCCATCTTGGAAGATTCTGCATATCAAATAATTAATAATTGTAATGTGGGACCATTGGAATTAGAGCTAATGATTCTTGGGTTCCAATCCTTGCTCTGCTTTTTTACATCTATTGGATCCTGAGTAAGTCACATTGGGACACTGACTTGGAGTCAGGAACTAAAATAGCACCAAGGATAGCTCCTAGAATGCATATCTTTATTGTTCTAGTAGCTGTACTCACTACTAGACTATCAGGGGCTAGTTTGATTTTCTTCCAACAGTGGAATTCTGAAACGAGAGGTTTATTAAATAAGATTCCAATCCTTAGCAAAGAGACTTTTGGTCTTTCTTGTAGACATCAGCTATGCCTTCTGAGTAGATTCAGCATTCAGTTGGAAACTGGAATCTTTCATGGATTCCTACTTCCATGGGGCCTACTTTGTCAGCATCCATGGAATGCTCTTCATTAGATTTTCTTCATTTAAGGCTCAGTTCACTCCAAGGTTCCAGATAGTTATTATAACAGCTGAAGTTTTCTGGATCTTCCAAGT